>NC_091483.1:76209930-76487357 GCF_947461875.1 Haliaeetus albicilla
ATTGAGAATAATATAGAAAATCATTAACATGCCACTGTATGTATCCACAAGACATCTGTATCTTGAATGTCATGTATAGTTCTGGTCTCATTCTCAGAAAGACACAGCAGAACCCAAAGGTCATCACAGTTCAGATAAACGATGGTAACAAGAAATAACATTCTGGAATGGCTCCTGTATGTAGAACAATGCATGAGGACTCTTCAAGCTGAAATTAAAAATTGCACAGGTTTGTGAGAAATCTATAAAACTATCAGTAATATAGAAGTTTGTCCATGATCCCTACTTCTAGTATTATGAGAAACTCAAATGAAACAAGTAGGTGGCAAATTGAAAAGGAAAAAGAGCTGCTCTGTGGCTCTGAGGTTGTCTTCCATGAATTTAGCCATCTACAGCTATTAAATACAAAGTCACCAGCTCTAGAAACCTCTGAGTCACAAACTGCTGGAGGCTGAATGTATTCAAAAAGAGCATCACTCCATGATTTACCATGTCTATACTCTCCATGATGCATCCTCTGCTGAACCTCACCCCCGAGGTGAGGTGCTGAGCTGAATCAAATGGCTCCTTGATCCAACTTAGTAGAGCTATTCTTATAGTGGTTTTTGTCATCACTTCAAGATATTATTTCATATTTAATTTGGGTTCTTCCACCAATGTGTTTATGAAGAAGGAAAAAAAATAATGTATTTACATATTACATGTTGAGACGACAGATTTACGCAGAAAGTGTACTTAATTCAGCCACTTTTACATACAAGAACAGGAAGTCTGGTATGGAGAGCCTTCAACAAATACTTAAGCTTTCTGTAATTAATTTTGTAGCCACTCTGAGAACAGTCATAGCTTCTAATCTCACCCCAAACCAGCATACTCTTGACGCTGTATGCTTTTTGGTGCTTCTTAACCTACAAGTAGCTCTTTAAGATACTTTTCCAATGAGGCGTTAAGAACAAACAATTTGAAGTTCCAAAGTAGCAATTACTGCTGCACATTGTGATCTGCTTAGCACAAACAAGTTTAAGGCGTAGCTAAACATAATCCTTTACTAATGGCTAACGCAAAACAGTAGCTCAGGAACCTTTCCAAAAAGGATAAGAAGTTATTTCTCTTGTTCCTGAAGGGATCACCCAGATGAGATTTTTAGGGTTACTCCTACTCCTTTGGGATTCTGACAACATCAGCCAGACTGCCTGTGTTATCACTCACCTGAAGTCAGGATCTGATACCTTAAGAACAGCCTATTAAAAAAGTAATCAAGTTCATTTTACCCTACAACTACAGATCCTGACTCATGTGGTAGTTTAGCTGCACATTTTATGACAAGTTCAGTAACCATACTTGACCACAAATTCCTAATAACTGATGATGCAAAACAATCAAGCAAGACCTCTTTCTGAAAAAGACACATATATTTTACTTTATTTTTTCTTTTTACTTTTTTGGAAATTAAAACAAAACAAGCCACCTCAGGATCTGGCTGTAACAGCTATAACATGATAATCAAACATTTGATAAGCACAGCTTTCCAATCTTACAGAGGGAACTTGTTGGTTTCTGCTCATCTCCACCTTCCTGTATTTAGTTAACACAGAAGCATAAAAAGCAGCAGATAATCCTCAGACTGCTTCTGTTCTACCCTTACTGGGTTTCCAAATCTTTGCCATTCACTGGGAAGGGCACTAGAACATTATGTAGGTATCGGACATAATGGAGTTGGCCAGAACAGTTTTTCTGTGTGAAGACAAAACTGCAGCATAAATGCATGACAAGGACTAGTGGAGTTTCTCCAGTAACTTAAATTGCCCCACAGGTATCTGCTGCAAAGTCATTATAAACTCTACTGAGCAGAAAGAGTACCAAACCGCCAAGTTTCTGGTGTAATACTAAAAGAGGGCTACAAGAAAACTGGACAGGAAGCTATGTGGAAGGTACATTTTGGATCATGTACATCTGACACAGCTGGAATCCCCAACTAGCAAGTATAACAGTGTGTGGACTTCCAGGTTTGTTCTGGACACAGCACTGCTGCTCTTCTGAGCTACTGCACCCGTGCTAGGAAGTCATGCCAGTAAGCCATGCCAAAAGGGCAAACTGCCACTTGTAGGCCCAAACCGGCTTACGCAGAACAAGCTCAAATGCGCCCATATCACATACTGAGCTGTTCTTAGGGTTAGAGAGCTCAGACCTACTCTGGGACCACCAGCATAAGAGCTGCAGATATATGTGCTCTCTATTTCCCATACAGAAACTCTGGATTGCTCTAGGGATCAAACTTGGACTACTTCATATTAGTATATGAAGTAAACCTCTACCATTCTCCTCCAAACAGGATTGTTCCACTTCTAACAAAAGCACTGAGTGAGAAAAATCTAGGAAAGTCCTCATTCCTAACTGGTAGCGTTGCAAGAACTGACAAAACCAATGACTCAAAAAGCAGCCACCACAAAATCTAGTACTGAAGCATACTGCCCTCTCATGAGCAGCAGTATCAAGTGGGCAACTATCGGAGCCCATGGGTTTGGCATCGATTCAGACATCCAACATGTGATACCTACCACCAATAGCAGAACATTTAGAGGTGCTGTCAGACCACTATCAGCGTGGTGCCTTGGCATAAAAGTTGCTAAACCAGGCCTTATCAGAAGAGGCCTGGATTTTAAAGTTAATTCCTCAGGTGGAGAGATACCAGTGGTGAGGGGAAGAAGGGTGAAATGCAGGAGGGGAGAGAGGAAAAAGCCATAAGCTTATCCCACCTTCCTCTCCTTTACCTTGGGAAAATGAAAGCAGTACAGCTGTTTCTCTAAGGCCTGGAAAAGGCGGTGGTTATCAACAGAAATGTAACTCACGTCAGAGCTAGGCAGATCAAGTTTTTTCCCAATTGAAAACTGACTTTCAGATAAAGTTTTAAACAGCCTTCCTTTAAGTTAACAAAAAATGCCCAAACAACAAGAAAATTTGTTAAACGATATGCCTCTCACCTCAGCAAGATAGTAATCTGCTACGTCCATCAAACAGAGATATAATTACCTTACACAAAAGGCAGTATTTGAAACATGGCGATTTTTGCTAAATCGAAAGAGTAAGAGCTTGGACAACAAGAAATTGAGAAAGAAGCCGGACCAGAAATAAAACCAGACAAACAGGTTCTACATTAACTTGTAACCTACAATAAACAGATAGCCAAGTGCAAAATTAATCAGCTTTTACTCCAATGATTTTTCTCTAACTTCCACTTTGCAGCCACAATCAGCTACATAAAACCACAGTATGATGCACTAACATTAAGGCTTTGGATGTTGGTGATGAAATAACAGCTAGAGCAGGGGCCTGAAACCGAAGAACACTGATATTAAGATAATTACAGTTATGACCACAGAGAACACATGTGTATCACTAGTCTGCATGTGAACAAACATTTGAAAAATCTTCAGTGTGTTCCCTAGTATTTTGTTTTTCTTCCTTTATTTTAAACCTGCACAGTTGCAAACCTTCCCTGTGAGAGAAAGAAAAGCCCCAGACTTTCTACAGTCAAGGAGTTATATCATAAACCAACACCTTGTGACCTTCAAATGCTTTTCCTTCTGCCCTTTATGCTTAAAATGCACTATGCAAGAAAAAAAAGCGAGAAGCATGACCCCCAGTTCCAAATGGTCTGAAAAGAACAGGGTTATAATATTGCAAAGTCTGAGATCAAGCAGGTGGTTGTCCTGATTTGGTAGTTTGGTAGCTCACTGGTTTGGCAAATAACTAACCCTACCACTCTCCAGCCATCAAGTCTCAATCACTCTGGGAAACAGTGTAGACATGGTTTTCTTCTGACCATTTCTGGACAAAAAAACAACTCAGAGAAGCCAGACTAACCTTTTTTTTAATCTTAAATGAACCGATCACCAGGAAAAATTAAAGGCCACCCTTAATTGACAACTGATGTGAAAGGCCTCAGAATAAACTGTGTAGATGGGCATAGTAAATATTTCCTCCTCTTTCTTAAAAAAAAAAGCCACACAAATCACACAAATATGCTAGAGTTGTTGATGCTAATAAATATACCAACTTTTAGACCAATTTATCCTCATTAACAATGAGACAAAGAATTACTCCAACTATAGGCTGTGCCCATACTTTTTACCTCTGGGTAGTGATTCGGCAAAGTCTGAACCAATTAGTGTTAAAACATTCTGTTAAAATTAAAGAAAACAAACTCTTTAATAAAATTCCTGAAAACATCAGTATCGATCATTCTAGGATGAATAATATATTTGAATCATAAATAAATGATAAATATTTCTGGTACTTGGAAGAACGTTTACACAGGTCTGTACACTCCTTCATTAAGCAGTTTTAATGAAAATAAGGGTAAATAAAATCAGTAATGCACCAGCTATATGTGTGGTTCTTCTCTGCACGTGTGACCTTGGGAGAAACTAAGAATCAACATTAACTAGTAAACCTACAGTTGACAGAAAACTATAACATACATTTCACGTTTAAGGTGTGTAAAAACATGACCTGTTCACTAGCCAAAGCATTCACTAATATTTACTATTGTTATACAAGACTATTCTGAATCACTCATTGAGAAACGTAATATACATAGTAGTATCCCTGCTATGTATGTTTCTTCCTTGAAGATAAAATGATTGCAAACCACATTCCTTTAAGGGGAGTCTAGCAACAAAAACTAGATGAAGGGGGAAAAGGGCTCCCAGCAGCATTCTTATTTACAATCTGGTAAAGCAAATTAAAAAAGGTGAAATTTCCATTTCTGCCCATGTTTAAAAGAAGCAAAAAACAGATGAGCTTGACCACAAAAGTTAATGACACTTAACGCAAGTATCTAGACCTTTTCAATGAATACAACTCACTAGGTTAGAGCAAGCAAAACCAGCTCTTTTCAGATGACAAAGAAGGGTAGGGACTATATTCCAACTGCCAAAATCTGAAGTTAAAGAGTCTAGTTTAATCAGCCAACTGACAGCTGAGTACATTTTCTTTAATTCAGAACCAGGAATACAGAAATAATTATTTTTTTAAGAAACATCTGGTTATTAAGAAGCCAGAATACCTCATGCTCCAAGGCCATCTCTAATTTCAGAGGCCTCCCCAGCCACCTTGCCCAGGTGCACATCCTGGCTAGGTCTTGGCTGCACGTTTGGATGAAGTTTCATACATCCTATACTACCACATGCCCTGATTTGCTCTGGAGACTTACTTTACTTACATGGAAACAGAATTTATGGGGTACTCCTAGCCTAGGCAAGAAACACAGACCAGAACTAGAGTGCATCTGTCCTTTGTTGAGACAAAGACAGAGTATCATAGAAAGTGTGGGAAGCACCTATTGAAATACCTGAAATGAAGATTAACATTTTAACAAATGAAATCTCAGTACGAGTAACAAACCTAACAAAAGAAAGAATGTAGAAAAAAAAAAAAAAGTACTACCTTCTTTTCAGTGGGGCTTGAAGTCTTTGATACTAACGCTGCTTCAACAAGACCCTGCTCAAGCAAGGAGTCATATTTTATGCTTCTTTTTCTGTTTCTCCTCTCTTTGTTTGCTGGCTTTTGTTCATTTTCCTCTGACTGAGACACATCTGCACCATTGTCTCCACAAATGGAAGATTCAAAAAGAGGCTTTCCATTCATGTAGGTTTTAGTGATTTTCAGCTTAATTTCTGGAGAGCCATTCTTGATAGGAGTAGTGTTGGGTGGTGTTCCAACTCCCTTTATTTCCTGGGGTTCAAAGCGCAGCTTGGCATCTTGGGCCCCAGACTCACCATTAAACACACGAGAGGTTAGATCTTTCAATTTATCAGCTGGAATAAATGGAAGAGCCTCATGGCCATTATATTTTTGCATGACACCTTCTTGTAGAGTGGCAGAAAGTTGTGCTTTGCCCAAGTAGACAGAACACTCACGATTCACTTCACAATTCTGAGTTTTCCCATTGGTATTTCCAAGGATCTCTGGTACCTGCTTCATTTTGATGTAGTTAATTTTTCGAGTTAACAGTTGAGAACTTCTTTTGATGCTAAAGTCCATTCAGCCCAGATGTTTCCAGTCTTACACTGCTATATTAAGACAAAAAGACAGAGAATATTTTTTAATAATACAGAAATGTCAAAAGCTACCAAGTATTCAGATAGATATGTCCCCACTAATATAAACACTCAATGTACTTCATTCGACTTTTACTAAAAAAAGTGTTGCTTACAATCTTCATAACCAAAATACTTCAATATCTGTTAATATGCATTATGAAAAAGTTCTAGAAGAATAAATTAATGAATCATCAATTTTATTAAAACAAAAGCAGAGAGCAAAATCACAGCTTTCATTTTAACAATCTACAGCTGAGTCTTGCCCACACTAATTACTTAAAGGTATTGCACTGTTTAAAACAAGTAAGAGTTAGACCTAAGATAATATCATTAATAACAATGTTATAACAGATGAGTTTATTTCTAAGAGGCTGTGCCAGCATAAAACCCCCACAGGCTGTGTTACTATAGCACCTACACCATGGACAGCAGCATCAAAAGTTTCTCTTCCTCACTCTACAAACAGGCCCTCAATCTTCCAATAAAGCACACCTCCTGAGGAAACAACACAGCTCAGTGTTCAGACGTATCCCAAAGCGTTCTGGCTATGAGAACAAATAAAAGGTGAGCATTCTGTATCATGAACACCAGCCCACTGGGAAACAGCTGATCCTTCAGGCCTGTGCAATCTTTAAATGGTCAAAACAACTGCTGAAGCTTCAGCTTTTTAATAACAATATCATCTAACACTCGTTTTTCATACAGAAATTTGAAAACATCCAACAAGTTAAAACTGCACTATTATCTGCCCTAGACAGGTCTTCCGAGGCTTCTAAAAGCTAACCCTGCCCATTTCAACATTATACTATCGTACCAAACAAATGAATCTGGCAGAATGACTCCTTTGTGCTCCTAGACCAGGCAAGATGACCATTTCCATTTTTAAAATTCATATGCGTAGACTCTTCATATTACTAGGTCCAGTGTATACATGACAGAGAAATACACCTTCATAAATATTATGAAAGCTCAGCACAATAATCTTCATAGCTATGACCAAGGTAACCAATTTCATATATGATTAAGTCCAAGAACTGTCACATCGCATCAAAAATTCATCAAATCTAGTCTCCCATGCTTCCAAAAAAGTGCAGTAAAAACCATGATGAATAACTATTGAATTATCAGTTGCTATGGAAGAAATTTCTTCTGAATCTCACCACCTTGTTTATTAATGTACACAGTTACAATGCTTACAACCGGCATATTCCTGAAACTTGCATATTTGCTACTTCTACATCAGGAGTAGCAATGTACAAATGCTTGTTACTGAGCATTACCCTAGCCTGGCAAAGCTTCTTAAGGGTGTCAAGCCTGAACTCAAAGCAATTGGCCAACACGATACCTTTTCATGTACAAATATGGGGGGGGGGGGGGGGGGGGAATCTAAAAATCATAACTCCATCACTCCTTAGCAAATGCTCCCATCTCCCTAACATGCTGCTCTAAGGTACCTACAAGATAAAACGGTATCTCTCCATACAAGCTACATAGACTCATTTGAGAGATGAAAACCATTCTCCAGGGACAAACAGCAGCCTGAAAAGTTGGCATTAAACAAGGTAAGAAGAGCAAGCATACCTGAACTCCAAGTTAATCTGTGACAGGGAAGGTTCTAATATTTCTTTAGCCAGATGAAGTCTGAATTACCAATAGAATCTCTGATAAAATGAGTGGAAACCAGCCAACTGTATTAACCCTTTTGAAGAGGAGTCAGAGGTAAAAGGAAACTCAAATTTCCACCAGAACAGAACAAAGAACTCACTAAACCGAAAGAAAACTCACGTACTTTCACAAGATCTTCTCTGAAAACATGGACATGAGACAGACTCTCAACCCAATTAATAATACGACAATGTTTCAAGCTGTGATTCAGCAGATTTAACTGAAATCATATTTTAAGAAACAACTGATGACAAATTCTATAAATCTCTAGGCAAAAGGCAATCCCATTACAGAACACGTGATGCTTATGGTTACAGAGATGACACCAAAATTCCTTAAAAAAAAAACCAAACCACTGAACTGTTGCAAAATCTGTACTTCCTTCCCACGGATTCTCAACAGACTAAACCAGAATGCAAAACACAAGATCTGATTTGGGCATTTAAATTCCCTCTATCTAAAAAATAAGCCTAAAAGCGGGCAGCTTTTCTGCGGCTGCACACGCCCTCCAGTGGTTGCCTGAACCAGCCAGAGCAGCAAACACCGCAGCTCCCCACTTCCCTGCATGACAGACTGCTGCTAATCACAGCTTCTCACAAGAGGACCAGCACGAAAAATGCCTTGTGTGACTTCCTCCTGTGCATCAACTACATGGTTAAGTTGAAAAACATTTTTTAATATGGCTCCATTAGCTGCATATTAGTGTCTGGATTTCTGGATCAAGACATCTGCATTTTGTAACTCTGTTTGTTTTAATCCGTAATTCTACTAGTATTTTTTTTTCCAGCTTAATAATAACTCTTACTCTCATCACTTATTTCTTTAAGCTAGAAAGCCATCAAGCTTGAGGCAGACCAGGACAACTCGAAAAAAGCAACAAATAATCAAATTAGACTATGCTACTGATGTACTCAATCTCAAAACACTGGATGCATTAAAGAAGTGATAGCTTTAGAGTTTCAAAACACAAAAATCATCTTAGAGTCACAGAATAAGTTCCTGAGATCATCTGTTCCAGTCCCCTGCTTAAATCAGGGCCAATGCAGATCAGGCTGCTCAGGCCCTTGTCTGCACAATGACCAATAAATAAGTGAAAAGACATGGCTTAAAGAAATCAAGTTACTCTCTTTCTAGCTAATAAACCTAAGGGTAGTAATTCCATATCACAAAAATATGAAGACGAGTAAGACTATGCAGTGAAAGACTCTGAACTCTTAGGAGTTACCTTGATTTGCCTAATATGTCTGAAGATACACAGCATACAGATTTTAGAACTTTGGTGAGCGAAAGTTCAATTAATGATTCTCACTAATACAAGTCACTAAAACCAGCTGAAACCACTGAAAAAGGCCCCTCAAATCGCTAGAGCCTAGAGAGACAACAAATCCTGCAGTATTACTGGTAAAAGGAAGTCAATGTACCCAGGCCAATAGTAAATGGGAAGATGAAGACAAAGGCAGTAATTTGAGACAGTAAGAGTATAAGAACCAGTAGATACAGATTACAGAATATGGAAAATAGACCATGGTTGTACGAAGATTTAATGGAGCCAAATGAGAAGAGGCTTAAAGAAAGAGGCAGAATAACGGGCAAAGATAACAGATGTGAGTACCTATAAGCAAATATTGTCCCACTGGGGAGATGAGACTCGTAGAGAGCAATTTGCAGGTTAGTCACCATCTCTAGGACAACTAATGGAAGGAAATTGTCGATACACATCTCAGTCCTCCTCATAAAAAATAAGCTACGTTGTGAGGTCCAGTTAAACGGAAGAAGCTAGCAAGTCTACCCATCGGAATAACAAAGGGTTTCAAGAAAGAAGGGCAAAATTGATGCTAGTTAAATTTCGCACAATCTTTGCTATCTAAAATTCATGGTAGCACAATACCATAAGCAAGAAAAAGGACTAGGCTCTTTGTCAGAAGAGGACAATAGTGCAGAAAAGAAGAAAAGGGGCAAGGAAAGAAAATGATCAGCAACAGATAACCAAGCAGTACTGTGAGCTTAGAATTGATGCAAGGAGGTCTAGAAGACAGGACGTGAAAGAATGAAGTGAGATAGAACACTGCCAAGATCTGGTTGATCAGAGTTGCAAGAGCAAGGTCCTGAAGCAGCTGAGCATATTAGATTTGGTAGTTAAATTAAGTGCACTCATGCCAGACCACCATATCACATAGAAGCAAAAGCAATCCCTTATCTTTTTCTAGATGACTCTCTATCTATGGAAAAGGAAACCGGGGGGGGGGGGGGGGGTGGTTAGGGAAAGGAAGGGGACAAAAGCACCACACACCAGTAGCAGCTAATAAACTTAAGCTAGTATCGTCCCATATTGACTGTCCGGTGACCCAACAAGTACCATTTTCACTTACAAAGAGGAAAAAACATGATAGCCAAGGAGTCTGCTGAATAAACATGATTTTTTGGCTTGCGAACAAATAGCTTTCAGTAAGCAAAAGAAGATTTGCCTTACCAGAGAAAGGTCTCTAGATATTTCAATCAGACAATGACAATCGGACAATCCTTGCAATGCCTTTGTACACATTTTCATACTAAAAAACCAGGTTCTACATAAGGCAAATTATTTTGCGGACATTTTAAATAATGTTATTAATTACTTGAAGGTCCATCATCTGACAGGAGTCATGAGCCAAATACAGTTAGTCTGCATGTCAGATTCCTCCTTCACTGTCCAGGCCACTATCACTTATGTGATATTTATTATTCATTTCTTCCACATCTGCTGCAATTTCAGAGATGCTTTTCTTGTGTGTCAGAAATAATGGAGTAGTCCATTCCTTCCAATTCTGCCAAAGGGAGTGAACAGAGTAAGTAATCAACAAGCGTCACTATTAAAATACCACTTTTGTTTTCTCTAAGGGTTTTCTTAAAGCCATTTCTCAGGTGAATTACTTGGGATTGGGGGGGGGGGGGATGGGAAGAGGGGGAAGATGACACACCTAAATACAAATTCACAGTAAGAGAACTTTATCCACAAAAGCTATTTTTATTACCTACAAATCAGGCTTTCAGCTGGCACTGAAAAAGCTAATAGATGGCTGCTGCTTTTTTCTGTAAAGATAGTTTTCAGATAAGTCTTCTCCATTCTCTCATCAATTTTAAGACCAAAGGTTATTCCTATTTTCAGATCAGAATGAGACAAAATACTTACAGAGATTAGTAAGGTTATAACACATTCTTGCTAATACATTTGAAAACTTGAGTATGCTTATTCACATTATCTTGTACAAACCCCCTAAAATATAGGTAGAGACGAGACATGTTTACTGTCATGCAGTACTGTTCTTCATTATATTAAAATAATGAAAAATTACTACAGGATGCAAACAGAATTTACTTTTAGAAGAAAACACATAACTGAAAATTGCATTGTGGATTTGCCAAACATTTTTTTACAAACCAGCTCTAGCCAGCAAATTCAAAAACATTATCTCTCATGAAGAAAACCATTACTGTAGTAGCTGACAGAGAAGTGAAAATAATTATACCAAAACTTTCTAACAGTTTACCACTAGTCTTAGAAAAGACTTAGGAAAGGAGGAAAAAAAAAAAAAAAAAAAAAAAAAAAAAGGAAACTTTAGTCCAAAGGCACCAATTTTGAGTTTAAAAGCACCTGAAGTAGAGACTTCACTAGTCTTGCAGTAGATATACAATGATTTCAATTAACCAGTCAGCTGGCAAGGGTGACCTACAAAGTATTTTTAAGTGAGTAAACGGAAGTTTCCTTGCAGTTATAGTACATAATAATGTTTATATAGAGACATAATATACATTTGCACAAAAAGATCATGCATATTTTGAAAAATGTGTGAAAAGGGTTAGTGTACTTACAGTTGCACTTACGCTTATTTGCCACCCAATTATTTTTGAAAAAAATTAGTATCAATCTTTTCTAATTTGTTTTGGGGTTGCTTTTTTTTTGCTCCACTGGATAAAATTGTAGAACTTAATTGTTACAGCCTAATTTCATCAACTGAAACAATTATTTATTGCCTTCTCATGAAGGCAATAGGCAATACCAGCTTGTACAGCTAAGAACTGTAGAATGGCAAGCGAAGAATTTCTTCACTTTAAATACTACTTGCTACTGCAGAAAGCAAGCTTTCAAAACTTATGGACTTGACTTTTTGTTCCTCCTCAGGAAGGGCTTTTGCAGCCAACCCTCGCTGCTGAGGATAAGGCTAGAAGATTCTGTAACAGGACTCCTCCCCATTAATTTGTTTTCTTCAAAATCTGAAGAAATATTCTTCTCCACTGCTGCAGAAATTTAATTTTGTCAGTTCCACTCCTGCAGCTGAAGGTGGGTGGTGAAGGAAGGAGACAGATTTGAGTAAATTCAAATTCTTGCAAAACATTGTATTTCTGTCTGAAGACAGAATACAGATACTACTGTGGTGGGACCACAAATCAAATAGAAAAGAATTGCTTCTCCTCTGCAGATAAGCAGAGAGAAACACTGGTGCCTAAAATGGTAGGAATGACTGGATTTACCACCAGTATTTAATAAACACTGAAAGGTACCCCTCAACAGTTGCTTAACAAATGGCTGAAAGTAAATTAAAAAAAGTTATGTTTTCAAATGCAAACCTGAGACTTTTCTGTCTCCTGGAGAGTTCCAAATGGTTCAGCTGAAGGGAATGGCCCCTTTCTAGCAAAACAGGACTTGACAATTCAGTACAGCCAGAATACTCATTCAGTCTAGGTCTTTACTCACCAACGAAACGATGTCTGTCTTTCAAGTGGGCCAGAGTTGTACATCTGGCTTCCACTTAGCTTGGGAATGAAGAACCAAATGCAAACTCAACTAGCTCAGCACTTAGGTGCAGAGTTCCTTCCTTATTTATGCTGCTTTTTCACCTGGTCCAAGCCTACTTCAATTTCCCACCCCTTCTTTAATCCCACTACTTTTTCTTTTCAGCATCCTACCTCCACTCCTTGCACATATCTTCAGGACCTGGATCCTCTGGTTCTACATAATACTCACTGCAGTAGATAAACGCACTATAATCTGTTTTGTTTCCTCTTCACTGTGGCAAATGATTCTGCCCTTATTCCCGCATGTAGTCATGACAGCATAGCAATTGCCTGAAGCTTCACCGAGAGTATCATGAAAATTTCCGATCGTGCTAATTCTGAGAAGGGAAGATCAAATCTGGGATGACACCACAAAATAAGTTATCAATATAAGTAATAAATCAAATTGTAGTATTAACAAAACGTTATCCGCTACACATCTACAGAAATAAACAATGTTGCCCAGATCAGAGCAGACAGCAACTAATTTTAATAGAGGATACAATCAGTTTGCCTAGACCCTTAAAACTCTGCTATCTTTTGTCTATCGTGGCATTAAAACCTGTTCACCCAAGTGAGTGGATTTAGATTCCAGAAGCACACTTGGTGCACTGGAATCATTCTAAAAACCAGCGTTGTGACGTTGGTGATATATGAGGCCTTGTCAATTGTATGAAAGCCTAGCTATATGCATACATAGAAGAGTATCATAGTCTTTATCACAGAGCAGTATTTGGCCATGTCTTCACATTGCACTGGTAACGTACCTCTCTAATGTGGACAGGTAACATGTAAAAATAAATATTTCTTTCACCCAGTACATTCAACTTCACATCCCAAAACATTGAGTAAACTGGAAGGTAAAGTTCAGAGGTCGTTAATACTGACTCAACAGCACTATGAAATTTTACTTATAGACTTGCACCTTTCATCAAGAACTGTATATATCCCTATCCGACCAATAACTATATCTAGAATGTAATCCTACCCATACTGTGCTAATTCTGGTCTACTTTACACGTAGACTGCAACTATATACATGAGACTATGTTAATTATTCCATCAATGTATTACCTTGAAGCAAAATACACACACACAACTGATGTATGCCAGGAACACTCAAACAAGGCTCAAGACTTGGAACACTAGACACTCCCCAAACAAATCCAAATACTTGCTATTAAGTGGTCTTTCTGGTTCGGACATTATTTGAAGTATTTCCCTGGGCTGGGGCTTTAACATGCTCTTGCCAAAATGCATTACCACCATTTTCATGGTTCTTAACTCCCTTTCTATTTCTTTTGCTATGTCTACAACAAGAATCTCTCCAGAAGAGCGATTAGCATAACTGTTACAGGTAAAAGGTCTGGAATTTGAGGCAAGTTTTGGGTTTCTGCAGATATAGTGTAGCTCACCCATTTAACTTGGAGACAGAAAGATAAAACACATTCCTGTCCAACAAACCAATTCCTTCTTGTCCACTTTCCAAAACTTCTGTGTTGAGAGGTTTCCAATGGGTATCTCTTACCATTTTTGCTGTCCTTTCTCTCAGCATAGCTCTAGCTCTGTGGATTATTTCACTGCCTTATCAAATTTAGCTCTTCAGACAAATGCTGTTGTACCTACTTCTTATGGGAAAATCTAAAAAGTTTTGACTGTAGAAATAAGTCGTGTTAAGCAACTGTATTTCCTATCCTTACTTGCAGAGTTTCTGAAGGCTCAGCTATCACTACCACTTTTGAACCAAGCATTCACCTGATGAATTGATATTGTATGCACACTTTCTACTACACTTTTTAAGCCTACTACTTGTTTTATGCACTATTGTTGAATTTCAGTCATGTTTCACATTTAATCATAGCATTTGTTTTTGTTCAGGAGTGCTACTATAAAACAGCTTCTGATGGTCTGCATTTTGCATCCACATAAAAATCACAACATTAATTTCATTCTGAAGTATCTGATTGAGAGTTCTTGGCAACTACTCCATACAGCGAAATGATCCATATTCATATCTTTCATCCTACACTGCTCTCCAAGGTTCATACTTTGGCTTAAATCCCTCTGGCTTTATTATCAGACTAGAATCTGTGCATTCTTTACTACAGAGATAACTCACCAATTTAGATGTTTCTGAGTGCCAGTGCAGTCAGGTTCTTTGCTCCAATGGCATCCCACCAAGGCTGGCAAGTTCCACGATTGATTTATCTGATACACGATCTTGGGAACCTCAGCTCCACAGACTAACCCATGCCACAGCATGAACATTTATTCAACCTCAACTTATTATAATGAATAAATAAACAAAATGGGTCCCAAACGCTATGCTAGGAGGCTGCATTAGTGCATCTCCTCCCTACTGCTTTTTTTACTCTTTTATCAGTAGCTTTTCAAAATATTTCAAATGGCATTTAGCTCATACTTCTAATAAAATCTTCCCTAACCTCAACCTTCTTTCTTGAAAATATTTTTGTCACAAAATATTTAATCTTCTGCTCCTTGATGTATCTCTTATTTAGTAAGGCAGAACTCAGAGAGCAGGCCAACATTCACTCTCTATTATGTTTTTGACTACGGCAAAGAAAACATGGAATTCTGATGTTAGCCCTCAAGGCCAAATATGTTTAAAGATGATTATTATTTTAAAACACAGATTTTTTTTTATGTGTATTTTAGCACAGATGTGAGATATCAGTATTTCAGTATTTTGATATGAGGCACAGGCTAGAAGAAGTTTCACAAAAGACAGTTAAATGGCCAACTCTGCCAGCCAACAGAACAAGACTGCCCTGTGCTTCCCCAAAGAGCCACACAGAAAACTGACAGTATCTTTCACAGACAACAGAAGAAAAACGTTAAAGCTTCTATGAAAGTCTATTTCAAAAGCGTATCATGCTATAGTTTTCCAGTCATTTGCCACATATGTATCCTTACCCCAAATATGGATGAATATAAAATAGCTCCAATTTGTACTGGGGAGCTGAATACCAAAGTTCAAAACAAGATCAAATTGCTATCTTGCACCAAGATAAAAATAGGACAAGTTAAAAGGATGGGGACAAAACTAGAAACTGAGCCATCACCTGTTGAGTAACCCTTGCAATTTAACATATGCTTTAAGTCACTTATATATTTTATCAGTTTCAAATTATGTCAAATATGAGAACCTACATCAATGGTGCCCCACAGCAAAGTAATTTTGCCCAACGTAAGAATACTCTGAAGTATGTATAGGCTTTTCCCTACTTAGTAAATTTAATTTGATTGCTATGAAACGTTCAAAAAGTTTTTCAAACATCTACTTTCACACGTAGCTCATCACACTGTCGTACTATCAGAACAATTTCCACGTAATGGTATTATTTCTCAACATTAGCAAGAAGGATAGTAGAAATCTTGCTTTTGGTTCAACCACGATTAACAGGTATTTGTTTACTGCACACAAAATGCATTTTAAAAAATTCAGTATATGGTATACTCTGTTACACGCTTCTGACAGAAGCGGCTTTTCAAATGTTCCAGAGTCAATAGATTACCTGTGCTAAAGTTTAAAGTTGCTCGTGAGCAAAGTAATACATGATGGACTATGCATTAACCTATCATCACCATATACAAGGTATTAGTATATATGATCCGTTTTCCAGGAATCTTGTGTATTTTTGTAGCTTTCCATTCACCAGATGGGCAGCAGAATAGAGTATGGTCTAAGTTTCCCCTATAAGGCATTCCAAAACTTCCTTTCCTGCTGATGCTAAAAAAATATAAAATAACTGTGCTAGACACCATCAACTTGGTAAGAACATTAAAAATAGCACTTGATATATCACTTTTGTCATTTCTGTCAGTGTAAACTGGAAGGAAAAAGGTAAATACATTTACACAGCTGTCTTATTACCTCCAATGACTGCAGGTCATAGCGAAGCTAATTTGAAGGTACCGTGAAGGGGGAATTTAGGTAGTTTCTCTCTTTTCCTTCAAAAATGTTCTCAGAACCAAAGCCTTCCAAGCAACCATTAATTTTATAAAAAAGCTAACCAACCCGTTCAACCAGCTATACAAATTTACAAGCTGCACGGTGACCACTGGCAGATCAACAAGGCTCTCCTCACCTACCCCCTTTCTCCCAAGTTCTCCACAATTATGCACCAAAGGAAATTTGGACTCCCATGTCAAGCTCTGACGGAAAATTATTTTCTCTCTCCACTTTACCACCTGACCGCTTATCCTCATGCCGTATTCCATCTCCACCTTCTCATTTACACCACTGAGGTTCCAAGCACATCCTCGGTGAAGACACTTTTCAAAGCTACATCCTAAGTGGAAAATGATGCTTCCTAGAAACATGGACTTACTTATCCACTTAGATCCACTTCAGTATCTCCACTCTTCCTTCATCCAAAGGCTAGATTCGAGAATTATAACAGATCTATCATATTTACTCAACAGTAAGGTCATTTCATTTGTCTTTGCAGAAAAGTAATGAAAGAGCTCAAATAGTATAGCTACAAACATAGTATTAAAGTATGCAGTCATCATCATCTACTGCATTACTGTTAGTCCCACCAAGCATTTCTTTACTGATGTTTGATTACTGAATGTTAGGGTATCTGTTCTTTTCAGCAATACCACTTAGTGGATGCTTCCCATTGTGCAGCACAGTGCTCTCAAGGAGAGGTGAATTTTTTTTTTCCTAGAAAAGGCTAGGCACTCTACCTTGTTCTACACAGAAAATACTTGCAGTTTTCATGCATTCAACCATCTTCTATGCTTAAAACCTAAGAGGTGCCTTGTAGTTATGTAAGCAGCAATGACCAGAGGTGACTGAAATGCTTCAAGAATTGTGCTTGTACCTTCTCCTCATCATAAACTACATCCTTGCTCCAGTAATGTGACCAGAGCAGGTGAACCTTTACATACACATGGAGTCCCAATGCAGTCGATAGGTTTTAACTAACCACAAGGAAAGACACGCATTTACCAGTCTGTAGAAATAAGGCCTCGCTTGGGAAACATAGTGACACCGGTGGAACAAAAAGCAGGCTCAGTGCAAAAGTGAGAGGTGAATGGGCCACAAAACAATAGGACACTGAAAAACAATCCCTTCTTGCCATTCCTTAGCTATTTTGTTAGCGCAATGTTTTGGACACAAACTCACATATATATAAAAATATCTATACACACACATATACATATATATGTATGTATACCCATACACATCAATTTCATCGCCCAAATATTAGAAAGCAACCCCCTCAATAATAATTTTTGCTCCCAGTCTAAAACAAAGTGGGGTTGTTTTGTTGGAGTATCCAGTCTATTGCATGCAGGCAGTAATTTAAATGCAATAGTCTCATCTGCAAAACAACAACTGGCTTCAGAAAAAGCGCACAGCCCTACAGATATTAAAACAGAATTTTTTTTATTCTTACTAGCCGTTTGTTGGATTCATATTGAACTAAAAAGAAATATATTTTACATTTAATTTCCATTTTCTAAACTACTTCAAATCTACACCCTTAAAGTATAATGACCTAGTTTCTTCTGACATTTTCAAATAATATTTGATAAATTAGTAGGTTTTACTGTACTTTTAATACCTGCATTTTTCCGAGTATGTATGAGGGTGTATAGTCCTATAACATTGACAAGAACTAGCCACACAGTCTCCAGGAATATCCAGAGCTTTTATATTCAAATACTGAAAAAAAATGTCATATTTTCTGACGGCTGCATACTAGATGAAAATCCCAGCATGTTTTAATATATGCGATATAGATGCTTACTGAAACAACCAAAAATTGCATATGCTGTAAGTATTGAGCCCTGAGTAGTCCTGCAAAACAGTGGTTTTATTCAATGATTACATCCAACAGTCAAATAATACCACACTGTGAAATTGAGGAGTTTATTAAGATTGATATGCTGCATTTCCTGAGCAAAATTCCCACAGCAAAACAAGCAAATAATAGCTTCAGCGATAATTTTACAGATATTCTACTAACGTACGAACATTTTGGTGAAGAACCAATTTATTCTTGCAGCTGAAGCCACACATTCCATGTTTAAGGAATTTTAGTAAGCATATATACGTCCGCATAAACCACCAGCAAGGACTCTGCAAAATCTATTACAAACTTCATTGCCATCCTACAGTGTTTACAGTTACCTTCCTTAGATGTCTGAAAAGGCTAAACGCCAAACATATCTTCCTTGTTTTTTTTTTAAAGCAGACCTCGTTTAGCTTACTCAGCATGGGCAGCACTAGCTCCTAAATTTAAGAATCATTATAAACCAATTTTAATGCAAATGCCAATAAGGAAACTATTCACGCACACGAAATGCATGGGCAATGACTGATACCAGCCTCTTGCTTGTTTAATGCCTGTTAGCAAGAGGCCCGTTTTCTGTGAAATCTGTTTAAATACGGTGTTTACTGTCTCTGTACTTTTACTAGTATTTACTCCTCCTCTCAGCCGACACATTTTAAAAAAACAAAACCAAAAAGCAAGTATAAATACGTTGAAGAAGTGTGGCAAATTCCCTTCTCCACCCCCAGAGCGGTAAAGCCACAGTGGATGAGCTGTAACTATGGCCTTGGGAATACAAGTTCCCCAGGCTCTTTTACCACACAAATATCAATTCAAGTTACAAGAGCCCTATCCTCTTATACTTAATGAAGATTGAGGCAACGAGCCCACACGCCTTCGCAGGAATGTTTTCTTTCCGTTTTCCTAACAAGGCTCTCCTCCCATACAGGTCCAGGATGGACTGCAGAAGGGTGTAAGTAGAAGGATCATCACACCAGTGTTTAGTGGAGGAATAAATCAAACATGGCTTCCCCCTCCATACATTTCCAGAGTTACATTCACTCCTGCTGCCGTACAATCCCAGTCCTACCCGGAGGGAAGGGGCAGGAGCAGCCTCCACCTCCCCACACCCTCACCGCCACGGCGGGGTGGGGAGGGGGGGCATTTGCAGCCACCCCACCCCTTAAGGAGGCGGTTTAAACCCTGGGGGAGGCTTTTTTTTTTTTCCTTCCCATCGGTCCCGTGCCCCCCCCCCCCCCCCCGCCGCCTCCGGTTTTCTTTCTGATTTGCAGTGATTGATCCCCCCCCCCCCCTCCCCGGGGGAGGGAGGTGGGACGGGTGGGCACCTCTCCCTTACCCCTTTATGTTGCCCCCGACCTCCCGCAGCGCCGAGGAGGAGGAGAAGGACGGGGGGGGAAGGATGAAGCTACAACAGCCGGGACTCCGGCTCGGCATCGCTGCTTTCCGCTCCTCCGCCACCCAAGAGTCAGGCCCAGCCAGCGGCAGAAATCCTGCGGCAGCCTCCGGGGCGGGCGGGGGTGGCGGGGGGGGGGGGGGCCGCGGCCCCTCAGAGAGGGCCAGGTAGCGGGGGGGGGGGGATGGGGGGGGGACGGAGGGAGGGGAGAGGGGGAGCGAACAAAAAAACCCTCCTCCGGGGAAGGGGGAAACGGGCGCTGCGGGCTGCCCGGGCAGGGGCGGGCGATGGAGACGGCGGGGCGCCGGCGGTAAGTTTGAGGGGGAGCGGAGCCCCGGCGGAGTGGGGGGGAGTCCCCGGGGGAAACGGATGCTCCGCGACGGGACCCCCGACCCCCACGCCGCCTCCACAGCGCTTTACCGGGCAGGGCCCGCCGTCCCAGCCCGGGAGGAGGTTCCCGGTAACCGCGGCGAGGCGCGGGGCCGGGCGGCAGCATCCCCGCCGACGAGGGAGCCTCGCCGCCGCCGCCGCTCCCGCCTCCCGCCCGGGGCCTGCGGGAACGTGCCCCGGGTGCCTCCTCCCTTCCCCGGGGAGGCGGGAGTGGGGGGGGGGGGGGATGGGGGGGGGGGGGAAGCCAGCCGCGCTCCCGGCCTACTGACCTGTGCCCTAGCGCATCCTTCTCCCCCGGGAGCCGGGCGGAGGCGGCGGCGGTAGCTCGGTGCCGGGGAGCGGCGGCAGCGGCGGGAGCTGAAGCGACACGGCAACAGCGGCGGCGGCGGCGGCAACGGCGGCGGCTCCGGCGATCCTGCGCGGCGGCCCCGCCCCCTCCTCCGGCCAGAACCAGCGCGAAAAATCCAGGCCGCTGATTGGGCGCCGCCGCTGCGCTGCCCCTGGAGCGGCTGTTTCAAATCCCCCCGCACGGAGCCGCCCGCACGCGCGGCCCAGCGGCCCGGCGGCGGCCGGGAGCAGCGCCAGCCGCCCCGCCGGCGGTGAGCGAGCGGGGACGGCGGGAGCGGGGTCCCCGGCCCGCGCCGAGGGCCGCCCGCCCTGACAGGGCCACCGCCGGCGGCGGCGGGGAGGAAGAGGAGGGCGGGCCGGGTGCCAGGGGAGGGAAGGCCGCGGGGCGAGGTGGGGCCAAAGGCGGGAGCTGTGTGGGGCCCGGCCCGCTCAGGGGGGGGGCTTGGTTCGCCGCGGTGGCGTCCCCAGGTGGGCGAGAGCGCGTCGAGGGCCCGCCGGCCCCGCAGAGGTCGGTGGAAAACACTTGTGTCGTATAAATTTTTATTTTTTTTTTTTTTTTAATACGGGTGTTTATCTCCCCCGCCTTGGGCGCAGGGACGCTCGCCGTGGGCCGCACCGCCTGGTGAGCGTGCCCTCCTCACCCGCTGGCCCCAGCAACCGTACACGTGCGCTCTCTGAAAATCCTGATTTAAGCCAAATGTTTTGACTTTCCGTACAACTGCACACAATTTCGAGGCTGTCCGATGGTTGTAAGAACCCAAGTGCGCCTGGCTGCGAATTACCCGGGCTGTCTCTTCTGGAAGTATAGCCTGGTTTGTTGTTTTTTTTTTTTTTTTTAAAGCTTGCACCAAAATACGTACATGTGCTTGCAATTTGCCAATTGAAAGCACAGCTATTTTTTTAGGCCAAATCGTTAAATATCTGTCATGTTACGACAGGAACAAATATTCTCATGAACCGTCCCACCAGATAATGTAAAGCAGGTAATGGCCAACTTTTTCAAGCTTTCGATGGTTTGATAGAGGATTTGTGGAGCAGCGAGAACCTGTGTTTTCTGTACAAGGCTGAGAATATAGTTCCTCTGTGCTATGGATACTGTATTAACCTGGTAGCTAAGGGCCTAACCCAACTCCTCTGAAAGGTAAACAGATGATAATGGAGGAGGGGAACACACCAGCATCATACTTTCTGGCGAATGGTGAAATTACACCATCTGTTACAGAAAGGCTCAGATTTATTTATTTATTTTACATAATACTTAAATTACTTCTACATGTTAAAGTTTGTCAATGTTTTTACGTGTGTGTTTCATGATGGGTGCACCTTTCTTAGCATGGCAGTTAACAGTTGAACAGTGCAAACTTAGTGTTAATTACTTAGCAATGAAAAAATCATTGGCTGATTAAAACTTTACTCTCAAGGTGGCTAAAGGAAATCTGTCTGTAGTGATAAAGGTATCTTAACTCGTTTTACAGGCTTTCTGTTAAAAAAATACACTATCTTTAAGGTGTTAGACAAACAAGATTTAGTTTCCCAATGTCATTATTTACAGCATTAAAGAAAAAGATAAAGTGACATCACTTTTTAAAATTGCTAATTTGAATTAAGGTATGACAATTTTATCTTCCACCTTCCTTTTTAAAGTTTAGTTATATGCATTTACAGAAAAAAAAGATGCTTTCTAATTAAAAATAGAGGCACCATTATCAATACAAATAAATAGAAGTACAAATTTGTGAATCCTGTTGTTTTGCTACATAAAGGCATATACGGGTGTGCTTTTCTTCCATAGTTGAACAATAATTCTGAAGTATTAAAAGTACAAAGCATGACATGTTTGCAGGGGTGCTTGCTGTTTCCCCTCCCCCAAAAACTTGCATAAGAAACCGGGTTAGTTATCAATAACTGGCATGCTACAAATGCATTATTTACTTTTCTCTCAGGAATAAATTCTGTGTTCAAGCTCAATGATATAAATTCGTCTATGACTTTTAAAAGAGAAACGGATTTTGATTCCGTACTTAATTACGAATGCATAAGATCCTCCAGATAATGCAGTTCTCATGTTTGCCTTCTGTGTCAGTTTAAGATTTAAGTGGAAGGATTTTCCTATCATGGTCAAGGTGATAACAAATCTTCCCTACTCCTTTCAGCTCCTATAGATCACTGGCCTTGCCTATGCTACTAAGAGTTGCAACCATGTAATTACCTCCTGATAGACCTACCATGCGAATTTCCAGGAAAGCTTATGCTGGGAGTTAACACCTTTAACTGGAATAGCACCAGTTTATACTGTACATAGACACTGGTGCAAACTTCTCCAATGTCATGACCCTTTTAAACAGAAACTGCGTATGCAGTTTTTTTAATTTCAAAACCAACTGTGTTTTCTTGAGCTTAAATCGTGATAATAAAAATCCCTCCATTTTTCCACTGCGGTATGCAAAGAGGCCGATTCTTTGAAAGTGGGTATAGTTATATTACACTTCTGAAAATTGAGTTCAAAAAAGTTTTAACTTCTGATGGTGTAAATGCACGTGCAGTGCAGAATGAGCTTGTGCTGACAAATAATAGGCACGCTGCATTACACTTGAGTGATGGCTTCGAAAGAGTTGAAGTAAATGTCCTCTGATCTGTTTCTAGTAGTTGCAAATTTCCAGACTGAACCTCTTGGAGGTTTTATTCTCTTCATTACATTTTCTTTCAATTTTGAATTAGCCAATATTTTTTTAACAGTTTGATGTTTCTTGCATAGCCAAACAGGTCATTGAAACCAAAAGATGCACAGCTAGAGCAGATAATAGTATTCATTTATTAATGACTCCTGTTTCATTTGGTATCTAAAATTTTATTGCTCCATACTTTCAAATTTTATGGATATACTGTGGCAAGAAGTAATCAAGATCAATATCCCTCTGTTCAACTCAATGAAGGAATTTAAATAAATGTAGCAGTTTCATATTGTTCTAGAAATATTTAAATATTTTAGAGATTATCAATTAGTTACTAGGCCGAAAGATAATTTACAATTTAAACACTTTTTCAAGATCATTTATTCAGCAATAATGGTAGTCAGTGCCCCTGACCTTAGGCATATGTTAGGGTATACTGAAATTCTGAAGCTGAAGGAAGATTTTTTTTTTTTTTGTTGCCACCACAGGGACAGACAGTACCAGAAAAGCTAAGGCCTACATTGCAGTTGCTGTAGTTTCACTGCGTTAGGCAGAGCTCGGAAACAAATTCTACGTGTGTGGCACCACTCCATGCAACAGTGCAGAACTCTCCCCTGAGAGTTTGGTCAGCCATGTTAACAAGGGGATGGGGCACGTTTTGGGGTACTTCTAACTATTAGAAATAACGGAGATGAGCAGTCCCTGTGCTAAAGCTTTGCCTTTCTCCTGGCAAAGGCCAATAGTAATGACGGTGCAGTTAGCAAGCACATTTAATCTCATTGTAGATCTTTGTGTCAGGAGCTTCGTGTTTGCGTTTCTCTCCTGTAGGGATCCTAAGGATTGATTGCTTTCTGAATTCCTTTCTTGTATCCCTTTTTATTTTTGTTTCAGGATTTTATATAATCTTCTGTTTAGTAAATATTTTCCTGAATGCAGATCGTCTTGGTGGCAATGTAAACATAACTACAAGTAGAGTTGAACTGAAGTTACATGAGTGCAGTCAATGAGTTAATCAGATATTCCCAAGTTAATACAGCAGCACAGCATGTCCACAGTCTTTACTGTACTATAGGTGTTTAATGAGATTAAGGACTGAACTAGGCCATATAGAATCTACAAATGTAGGTTTTTCTTGTTTCACAGACTTCCACCTATTAGGGCTAAACACTGAAGACATTGTAGTTCTACTTCAAAATGTGAATACACTGGAAAGGTTAATGCCCCCCATTGTTCTGTTTTGTTGTAGCACTGATGCAGATATACCTTCCCAGTGTTGTCCCTCCTATCACCATTACCCTCTCCTTCATGCTGTCAGCTGGCAACCCATCACCCAAGTGCTGACTTTGGCCAGCAGTCCATGTTTTTCCTTCGGATTAACAGTGAGTAATCATTGTTTCCAACCTGCCTGAACCCTGTCTGAACCTATCCTTAGCTATGTTAGGTACAGCTAGATAGAGCCACTGATCCTTCAGCATGTCAGTCCATGTGTCATCATGACTGTTAAGAAAAATCTTTATCGGCATGTATGCATTTATGTCTTTGGCCATGCAACACGTTGCATGCTGTTTAATATGGAGACAGCAAACTGCTAATGCAGAAGAAAGAATGAAGTAAAAACTTAAATCAGCGTTTCAAAATATTTTATATTAAATGTAGCATAGTCATCCTAAAATTATAGTACTAAAAGCATTCTTGAGAACCTACACATATATTTGCTAATTAATTTGAATTAAGTTCATTGAAAATTCAGCGTTGTGTATTAGAATTGTTTTTACTTTTAAATTCACTTGAAAATGAGAAGGTACAGGCTTTTCAGACTTTTCAAATGTTTTGTGTAATCTCATATAAAAAGGGAGTAATAGTATTGTTTAATTGCAAGTTGATTCTTTGGTAAAAAGAAAATAATCTGCTTAGAGAATTTCAAACAGAATTAGTCTCTGTCTAAATGAGAGATGTCTTAAGTGGAACTATAGCTTATAGCTTAAATACTATTCAGACTAAGAAATTATAACCTTGATGAAAATATACAGTTAAATGTGAATCTTCTTCATACTATGAGTTATACACCAGTCTGTTTACAAGATACGTTTTCACTTAGGAAAAAAAGGGACTAAATGTCACTTTTCTCGCAAATACCTATTTCTGTTTGCCTCACTTGTGCTACGTAGAAGGAAGGGAAGTGTCATTGAGGGAGCAAAAGGAAGAGGAAAGTTGAAGACCTGAGGGAGTGGGATACATCTTCAGGGGAAGGCAGAGGCCAAGAGAAAGGAAAACTGAGGAGCATATCCCTGCTGTTTCCCAGTGTTGGGATGATAAAAACCAGCTGTATACCAGTTCTAAGCAGCTAACATGCTCCAGCTTGGTATAAGTAACTTCAGTGAGCTAATAAATTTATCTATAGATGTTATATGTCTCTTATTATCTTCAACATCAATATGACTTAATTTAAACATTGCTGACATTCAGAATAAATCTAATCTATGTAGAAACACACAGCTTGAGGATTCAAAACACATTAACATATAATGTGTTTATAAACATAAATTTAATCTCATTTAGAAGTATAAATACTGAAGTACATTCATAATCAGAATTCATGCTTAGCACTACAGAGCAAAATTACAGGTTTTTTTGCAAGATGTTTGGTATGCATTTCTAGATCTTTGCTTGTAAAGGCTAAAGCTTAACTCTATAACTCTTAGCTTTTGAGGAGCTGGAATGTAGGTTTGAATGTTAATTCTGCTGCATTTCAAATTACTGACTTATGCTTAATCTTCATGTAATTATTGTTCAGCAACAAACACAATGTGTTAAGTTATATAGCAATGGAAGTCTTGAAGGGTTTTTTTTTTCTTTTTTTTCCTCCATTTTGGCAGAGAAGTGACTATTGATATTTCCACTCTATGCCAGTGCCAAAGAATAAAGTTTGTTAAGGGTTGAATAGGCCAGATAGATAATGCTACTTCTGTTTTCAGCAGACGCTAATGCAGTGTTTTATTTTGCACATATATTAATCTTTGCTGCCTCAGTACAGAATGGTGAGGGTAACTATGTCGGTCCTAAAGGTTAATTTCATTCTTTTTTAAGGCATGCCATTATTCTGTTAACAGTAATTGCTCTTTTTTGAATGATTAATTTGATCATATGAACTGTTTCTAATTATGTTGGTGGCTGGCAATTTCCTTTACTGAGAAACTGTAGCTGTGATCATATCCCATTTACTCAGTATATATGCCTTGAGAAAAATGCTCATTGACAGACTTTTTCAGAGATATCCACTAATTTTGAGAACTGTTTGGCGACTTTATATAAGATGCCTAGCACTTGTTCTATATTGGTGTTGAGTACGTGCCAAATACTTGACAAATGAGGGCTGAAACAACTGGATTTGAGGCATAGGATGAGCAGGTTTGCAAATGCAGGCCTAACTGCTGAATTATCACCTGTGCTGTTTTTTGCTGTGAAAACTGAAAGGAGTAGGACGTGTTTCTTGCACATTTTACCATGTTCTTACACTCTTCCTGAGCTTGATATGCTCGCTCCTCTAAGCTATATTTGTTCGCTTCAGTTACTGTTAATGAGCCAGAGCCTACACTTTGCAGATCAGTGCAGGCATTTTATGAGACACCCTTGCTTGGTGAACGAGCCCTAGCAGGGAGTGAAAGGTGGCTGCTGAGCTGCCTGCCGGAGTTATACTGCGGTTCACTGTCAGCAGCTCAACCCTATATGCAAGAGCGATCCCACTGTGGCAGTTCTGGCACCAGCACTGAATCTGCATCCAGTTTACGTACAGTAGAAAAACATTGGACTGTCTCAGCTGCACTTACAGCAGCTGAACTAAACTGTGATTCAAATGAAGAACCTACTCGGCACAGAAGAGGTGTTGGGCTTGGCCAGTGTGTAGGAGACAGTCTACATGAAGATTCACCCACTCTACGTTGTCTCACACTGAAGCTGGGCATGGTTGTAGTACAATTGTGCTAATAATAGCATAATTCCCATGGACACAAGCCACCATGTGTTGGACACTCCTCCTTTTGCAATTGCTACAGTAACTGGGCATGCGGTATTTGCCGAAGGGCAAATGCATCTTCTGGGTTTGAGCTGGTTCTTCAAGGCAGGAATAAACTGTTTGCACTGGTCCAAAGGAGGGATAGGCACTTAAATGGCACTCAGAATTCAGGACTCTAACCTGTGATTCAAAGCCCCACCTTCTGTCTCACCCCAGAAGGCCTTTATAAGGGCTAGAAGAGGTACTTTTGCATCTGACTAGAAGTACACCGCTCCCAGCACGCAGCTCACCTAAAACACCAGAATCCCGAAACCCAGCATTCCCTCTGGCCATCTGACATAGAGGCCTTCAAAGTGTGACTAAATGCTTTGCCACGCATACCATCTTAAATGCACATTCAACGTGTGTTCCTTATTTCATGTACACTTGTAAAATTGTTACATTTGACTTACATTTGGAGTCACTCTGGCAAATATATGTACTTAGCGTTGCGCATGTGAGCTGTCTCTTTGTAGCCCCAATCCTGTATGTTTCAATACAGCTGTAATCCCCAGTGCCTGCGGGGAGTCTGGTCTAGCCCACTCTAGACCTGCAGGAAGGAATAGCTGCAAGCCTTTTTGTGCTCCCTGGTTTGCCTGTAACCTGTCCCCAGGGATTTTTACAGGCAGGCAGCAGACAGCCTGTAGGCCTGGTATGGACATGTCCCTCACGATACGTTGAAGAACTTTATCAGACTTTCACTAGCTAGTTAAAATTGAACCTGTGGTCCCTGCCCCCTATACGCACACTGCCTCTCCATGTATCACCCTTCTCGATTACCATTACCACCTCTGAGTCTGGGACGTATGATCTGTTCATGAATGAGCTTGGGCACTGCTGCTGCAGTTCTCAGCCTGGCATGCAAAGGTAAACTAAGTCCCTTCATGAACGGATCACAAGTTCCTGCTTCAGAGTTTTGGGCCAGAGAGCTTCTGCTGCTCAGCTACAGTCCACTGCTGCATGGCTGTCTGTCTTCATGTGACTGATGCCATCCTAAAAGTATAATAAATTAGGAGGCATGCTCTCAGTATTTACCAGTTTGCTGACTCTATGAACAGAAATAAAAAACTGAAGGATGCTTTGGAGATGCCTTTTACAATGCAACATAAACATAGTAACTAGGCCTTTTGAAAGGTCTATGGATATGCCCACACTGGGACGGTTGCTGGGCCCAGCTGATGCAGGAAAGAACATAAAGAAGTCATTGATTCAGTGGGAAACATTTACCCAAGAGTAGTGTTTGAACAGCTCAGGTCTCAGAACAGAATTCCATTTTGATAGCAGTCAATATTCCTTAAAAAATTTACTGTGGCTTCTGAGAATTAATTTCTAGGTCAGCTTAAATAATCAGTTATCCCATTCTTCCATTTCCTTTTCATGGCATTGTAGGCAAATTAATTGTATGTTAAGTCTTAAATAATTTTAAAGATTTGGTTTATGACCCAACTATACTTGCCTTTTAAAAAGTCTCAAGGGCAGAGACTTCAAAGTCTTACATGTTTGTATGGCACCAGTACAGGAGCCCTTGATATGCAGGTGTCCCGAAAGCAATATTGAAATATAAATGTTAAATAATGGTGTCTTCTGAAGGTAAGAACCATGGTTTTTGCAAGCTTTTTGCGCACTCAAGTGTATGTGCCAGGTAGACAAGCACTCTGGAGTTTGAAAGATGAACCCCTTTTGAACTATAAGCATCCCATCTCAGTGTGATTCCTAGGGAGAAAATCTTCTCTTGTCCAAGCTTTTTGGATTTATGTAGGCCCTGTGGAGTTCACTGGTGGGTTTATTTGGCAGGTGGGCCTTATTAACCTGCCAGCAAGGGACTATTTGACCTGCTTTGGTTTGTACAGCTTGTAAATAAAGATTCTGTCAGGGAAGGGAGATTCTCTTGTGCTTCGGACTATTTATATCTCTTATAACTGTGGCTGTTAAAGCTTATAAAGAAACAGAAGGTCTGGGATGTGAGACAGAAAGCCCCGAGGGAGTCTTACGTGTTGTATTTGGATTGCTGTGTTAATATCCTAAAATAAACACAGCATGCCAGAAAGTGGGGAATACTTTTATTGTAATTATTATTAACTCAAAGACCTAAATTATTGGTTATTGAATGGAGTATGGCTGAGCTTGGCTGCAGAGGACAATAAAGTAACCTCTTAATTTAACACTAGCAGCTATTGGCAATCAATGGGAGGCAGACATTTAATCAGCTTCATTTCCCTCTTTTTTTTTTGTCTTTTTTTTTGCATTGTTCTCAAGTTTAATAATTACTAGTATTAATATTTTTACAGCTCAGTTTAATAATGAATACAATAAGTGTACAATAAATTGTAATCATAAACTATGATAGACTTTCTATCAATGGAATTACTTTAATCGGGCAGAAATATTACATTGAAGGTATGTTGTATTTCAGATTAAAAAAGAATCCCTTCAGGAAGTCTTTCCATCTGTCTAGTGCAGGTCTGACGATAGGGTCTTCTCTGATTCTAAAACATGTAATTTTTAATAGATGTATCTGAATCAGTGAAAAGACTTTATGTTATTTTATTTATATTATATATATATATTATACTTATAATGTAAGAAAATGTTTTTCTCTTATTCAGAAGCCACCAGTTTGGCCTAGTTGGACAAGAGTAATAATTTTTGAGAAAGGTTTTCTTCTGCTTCAGCTGACCTACTCGGACACTCAAGTACTACTGCAGATCAAATGACACTGGGTTCAGCATCTGCCAGAGTTCAGATTTTGAGTCTGTATTCCTTGTTCATTCATTTTAAAGTCAATTTTGCAATATTTCTGCCTTTTGTCCTGAAATGGCTCAATAAATGTTCTTTGACCTTAGTCGGGTTAGACTGATCTGCGACTTAGGCATTCTAGTGATATTTTTAAATATTAACAGTCACCAGTTTATAGAGAATGTTGAATTTACCATGATAAACATACTGGCTGCAAAAGCACTTCACCCAAGAGTTGCTGCTGTGGCCCAAGAGAACTTGATATTGGGGAAAGACAAGTAGGGTATTACCACTGATGTGCACTGAGCAGAGAAAGGCTTCCAAATTCTACTAGTCACCAAAATTTTGCAACTGGAAGCCACTCAGGAGAGATGCCAAGACAGGCAGGGCCCTTTCTTGTTTTGTTCCACCTCTTTTCCAAATGGGCATCTCTCTTATGAGCTGGATCCCCTGGCTCACAGCCCTGCTATGATGCGGGACTGCCAAACTGCTGTGCACCTGTTCCAGAGGGATTAGCCACCGGTGACAGCCCATGCCCAGAATTTCCTCCACAGATGCTAGTACCCTTCAACAAGTGAGTCAGAACCATTTGACTTAGAGCTTTTTATAGTTGTTGTTGAGGGTATTGATAATAATCCTAATAAAGTCTAGTTCTTAATCTCTCATACTTAATGGTTTGCCATTGGTTGAAGAAGAAGATACTACCATGCTGCTCTTCACTCCCATCCCTATCTGCTTTACCAGCATAGCAAAACACTGTTAAGCTTTTACGATCATCTATCATTATATTGGAAAGCGAGTGTTATCTGGTGGATAAGATACCAGGCTGAGTCCAGAATTGACTCCGCTAATGAATTCACCATTGGGAAATCTAAGACTATATTACTTCCTCTGCTGTTTTGATTTTCCTACCGATAAATACATTCATTTGAGAATTCAATAAACAGCTCATGCTAAAAATCAAGCATGCCAGGATTGGTTTGCAGAACTGGCTTTGCATTTAAGTTTTCTAGTCCAAAGATTCAAATATTGTCTGTATTGTATTCATATATGTTGATATGCACCATATATGATTATGGTGCTAACTGATTATAAAAATAATATGCACTGGGTTTTTTTTTTCTTTTGTCTACCACTTACAGTCCTTTATGTCATCCTAGTAGAAAACAGTTTTTGATATAAATAAATTATTTTATTACTCTTGAAAACTGTCCATATAGCTGAGGGAATAAATGTCCTCAATTTGATTCCACCCAACTTTGGGATTTTTTTCCTTTTTTTTTTTTTTTCCTTTTCATTTCTTTTTCCTTTCTACAAATACATAAAAAGAATCAGGCACTTCATGCTATCCCTAAGCACAAATTTAGTTGCTGGTATATCCACTCTAATGTATTCAGGAAGGAAGGAATAATCTCTCTGAGGCTGTAGTGCTTTTACAGTGGCTGCAGTAGCTGTAGCTCAGACTGTCCCTAAGTGCAAAATACTGGAGGAATTGTGTAATGTTTGATCTTTGGGAGTAATAAGGAACAGGCCCATTCATAGGTGGGAATAATATGCTTGGACTAGCATTGTACAATACAGTGAAGCAGACAAATGTTCCTGCATAGAGAAGAATACCATCTGCTAGAATTAAAGTATTCATACCAGCCACAAAATGCACTGAATAAAAAGAATTTTTTTCTAAAATAAAACCCTCCATTTTCTGGCTAGGATAAAGTAAGATTGATTAGGTACCACTTGTAAAAGGTGGATTTTGTGAAAAAGGCGGATGTTGAGTGCTGTAGAGAAGAAGGATTTGTAAGAGAAGGGTGATAAGATAAAGATATGTCCAAAATAGGACTGGGAAGTGGCTAGGTGGGAACTGTGAGCTGAGTGTGTGGGAGGGAAGGAGGCAAGCATTCATTTCACCCAACACTAAGAACAGAAGGAAGGCGCGGGTGGGGGGCAGTTTTCTGTTTCTTAGTCCGCTTAAAATTAAATCACCTGTTGATTTCAATTCTGGAAGGTATTAAAACTGTGTTCACTGGGCTTTTAACATACATTTATCAACCAGTTTGTTGTGAATAGTTTGTATCTGTCCCTTCTAATTGCTCCCTTTACCTCACCAAAAAAATCCAAGAAGTGACAACCAACCTGATTCACCTTTCAATTCAATAAAATTCTACTTGATTTAGATCCAGCTACTTTAAAGATATCGGCTATTTTATTTAAGCAGCACACTGTAGGGCTGCTCTAGCTTTTACCTACTAGCAGTCAGAGACATGTCCAGCATACCCTCACGCTATAGATAAGCTTTCTCCTGGCCCCCATGACAAACAGATGTTAGGACAGAATAGCATAGAATAGATTATACTGCTGGTACTGGTACAGGAGGAAAACAGAGCTGCCTGGTAAAGGAGCCTTTTGTATAGTATATCAGGAATCAAGCTCTGACCCTGTTTTGCCATAAATTAGCTGTTTTAATAAACCTTTCCTGCAACTTTTATTAAACAGATTGGTTCATGCTTTAACTTATTAACGTGTTCTTATCTTTGCTATAAAAATGTATATAATCAAGAGAGATTTCTTGGTGATGGAGTGGATTTGTGAAAACATCCGCATAATGTTTTTCCACTTGCTTTCAGCCCCGCTCTTGGATTTGCTGGCTGAGACAATGTTTGGAGTAAAGTCACATGATCAATCTGCATTTTCTTGCAGTCTTCCTGAGCTGTTGCACCACTCCTTTTCATGCTAGGTATTCTGTTGATCTATAGATCTAAGCTCCTTCTTTTAAGGGTAATAAATCAAAATTATACAGTGTTTAGGATTTCAGTCAGAGAGATTATGTCAGAATTAGAACATTCCTGAGTGAAGGTCATATAAATCAATCCTTCAGTTATTCCATTTTCAGTTTCATTATAATGAACAGTACCCTGCTTGCAGTGAGAAAGCTTATGGTGCTAGAATACTGATAAGATGATATTGCATTCAGAGTACATTTTCTGCTATTGGATGAAATCTGCAATGCGATATATGGCATATATGCAAGGGTCTGTGTTGAAAAGCCTTGAAATTGTCAAATTATAACATTCTATGGATGAGGTTGGTTTGCAAAATCACTGAATCATCTTTATTGCAGAAAGAATTTTAATGAACAAAGTAATAACAAAGGTCTTGTAGTAGAAATGTAAAAAAAAAAAAACATATCACACTTTCAAAGCTTTCATATTAAACAAGTGAATGGTATATTGTTGTGCATTCTTAACACTGGGGTGTAATTTTTACCTGCGTAGTAGTGCCTAACAATTAACATCACTTTTCATACTTAAAATACTTGACAAGTGATGTCGCTCATAATAACATAATGTAGCTAAGTAGCCATTTTAATTGCTTGTGAAATTGTAACACTGAGAAGTAAGGAATTTGGTATTGGGATCAGACTGATGGGATTTGGTGTATGCTGCTGATTATTCAGGTTGTTATCTAAATTCCTTGATCATTCACACATACAACCTCTAAATACTTCCTAATATATACATTGAACCAGTGCTCGCAGGACAGTATAAAGCAAATATTACTCTTTGAACGCACTCCTACTCACTTTACCCTGGGGAAACAGCTAAACCATGTGTATCTGTAGTCATTTATTTACTATACACAGCCCTCCACTGACATGCCAACATACCAGGGCCTGTATATTCCAGCCTATTTGCTCGCTTACTTCCCTTTCACTGACTCTGCTCTTCCCACCAGCTTCCCCCTGGGTTAGGCATATTTGGTTACCACTCAACCCTGACTTGCATGTGGCTTACTCCAGTTTCTGTGCACCCCTGCCCTGCGCAGAGGCGCAGCTGGAGGCTGCAGGGAGGAGGAGGAGGAGGAGGAGGAGGAGTTGGAGCTCTCCAGGGTTCTGCTCAACCTGAGGTGCAAGGATTTGGGGAGAAATACCTCAGATCTGCCCTTTGATCCAGCCAGCCTGAATCAGCTTGCAGAAATGAGGACATGCCCAATGGCTGTAGAGGGCAAGTAATGCATTGGACTGGTAAAGTCTCTCCATTGCAAGGTTAAAGATGGAAACAGGAGTTCTGGCAACTCCCTATCTACCTGCCTGCAGTGTCACGTTCTGAGTAGTGCCCTGACTGTGGAGCTTGCAGTCCTCCACGTCATGTTTCTGGAAGGTTAGTAGACCAGTGGAGGTGGGAACAATGGTTGCACTGGAGGAGACAGTTGAGGAGGAGGCGGCAGACTTTCGGGAGCAACGGTGAAGTTGTGAGCTCACCAGAAGTGGGCCTGCAGCTGATGGATTCAGTTTCTCAGGGTCCATGCGGGAGTGATCTCATGGTGCTGGGAATTGCAGTGTAGTCCTGAAGCAAGGTGGAGCATAGTTTTTAAACAAAATTTTTAACAGGAATTTTTAAGGAGGTGACAAATATGATCTTTCTGGTTGTACTGGAAATCTAACAGCACACCTTTTTATTGGCAGCTTCAGCTGGGACGTTTGAAAAAGTCGGCCTCTCCGTGCTACCTGATAGATTGACCTTGACTTAGGCTATGCAGTCGGGGAAAACATTTGCAGAGTTTTTACACTGCACTGAGCCTGCTGTTCTAGAGTGTAAGAACTGAGGGATGACAAGCTTAAGACAAAGCACAAGGACCACAAAGACTGGTGATGATAACCATGTGAAAAATAGAGGAACCAGAAGGGATGGGGGAAAGATAAAGGGGCACAATAAGAAGTGCACCGGGATACTATGCAGCTCTTCAGGAAACAATCACAGATGTTAAGCAGCTCATTAGGGAGGAACAAATCTCTCCAAACCATAATACCAGACCTGGCCAACTACAGTGTGAATGCGAGCGTGAGTACATAAGCGTGGGTTGTGTGTGCCTCTGCAGTGCGGAGGCTTGAAGGCAGGTTTGCCACAAGCACACATGCACATGAGCTGGGACACAGCAATATACAAGTAACCTTGGTGACAGAGGCAAGACTGAAACACGCAGATTCATAGCTCCCAGCTCTGTGCTCAGACCACTAGACTACCTTCTGTGTTTCTTTATCAGCAGCGATGAAATACCACAGTCACTGCTGCAGGCAGAGTAGGCTAATGGCAGGAACACTCTATGCTTGCCCTATTTCTCATACCCTTTCCCTAAGCACTCATTTCTGACTATGACCAGAGATTGGATAAAGGGACTCACAGGCCCTTGGTTTAGCCCAGTGCAGTCGTTCTAGTTTCTGTAATGCCAAATGAAGCCCTGATCCAACCTAAATAAAGAACAGGATGTGGCACTGTAAGTTTCTTTGTTTACAGCATCTTAATAAATTCTAGAACAAATGTACTCAATTTAGAAGCAAAAGAACATTTTCTTACTGTCAGCTCTACAAGCTGGTCTTGAAAGCTGATAGTACGTGGGTTCTTTTTGTCCTGTATATCAATGCAAGTAAAACTCTGGAGACAAAATCCGTAAATTTCTTCTGCAGTACCTTCTCCTGGCCTCGACATCCTGTCTCGGCGCCATCTGCCATTCCTACCTTCAGCAGGTTTATGGAACGTCTCAGCTGAATAAAAATATGTTGTTACTGATATAGGAGAAGGATTGGAATTCATTCCATCTTTATTACAGTGAAATGAAATTAGTTATGTTGACATCTCAGTTATAAAGGGAGCAAAAACTGCAGTATTTTTCTACCCATGTAAGTAAAATAACTCTTCTGATAATCCTGATATGCTGTATAGCAAAATTATTTTTGTACGATGCTGTTTCACAAAATAATGTAAATACATGGGTTGCGTAGTTGTTAGTAGGAGCAGATTTTGCTCAGAACAAATAATCCATGATCTTACTTAGTTTCAGTTAAATTTCAGTTTATCTTCATTTCATTCATTCTCCTTGTGATACTTAAGTTTGCCATAATAAAGACTCTGTTGGGATTCTAATTATTGACTTTTGAGGAAGACCATTACCACCGTGAATTGAGAAAAACATCAGTGCCTCAAGGAACCTGGAAAATACTTGGACTGGAACTAAATGTCTTTCCTGTTGTTTTATTTAGATAATTCAAAGTTTTAAACAGAAAGATAACAGATAATGATTAATATGAAGCCTACTATAACTCAAGAAATGTATTACTATCAATGCCTGACCTAAAAATTTCTTTCAACCAGATCTGTCATTTTTCATTTGGACAATATTGGCTTGTTCATCTTGTTTTTTGAAATGTGCTTAACCAGACAAAAAAAATCAGAGCAGTCAGAAAGGAAACACCTTTGAGATTCATCCCTAATATATTTCCATTAATCTCAGTGGACTAACAGCAATAGTGTCTAGCCTATATGCTCTGCAAAGGAGAGAAATGCAGTTCCATAGACAAAAGGCATGGTCTGGTTAAATCAATTTCTATAGCATCTTGTCTCGACATATTTGAGAGCACTATCTTTCTCAATTAACGTCAGCTCTGCTCTGGGAATACTCTTTGGTAGTTAACCGTTGCTGTTAGAGAGCTAACTTTAGATGTAACACAGCTGGCTTATGTATTTTGCTGTTAATATTTTCAGTAATGGAACAACAAAAGCAAAGCGAACAAACTATTAAGCAGAATGCAGAAGATTTTCCACCTAAATAAATCAACTTTAAGGATGAGAAAACCCAACTGTAAATTTCTTTTGATTGACTCCGGATAGAAAAAATAAATTACAAACCTCAGGAAACCATTGAAAGTAGGTCTTAAGGTTTTCTTTTTCCCAGATTTCTAAGTCTCCAGCGCACTGAGGGTTGCACATATACCTTTGTGCAAACACCACCAATCTGTAGAATATTTCATTTAAAATTCATTCTTGGGCAGCTTCTTTACTTTCATTTCCACTTACATCAAAGTCAAATAGAAAACCCTCAAGCAGCCCAACTCCTCACATAGCACAAGAATGGAGGAAGAGCAGACATGATGTTTAGAGGGTATCAAGAAAACACAATGTATTTGTGAGAAAGATCACAGAGGAAAGAAGAAAGCAAACTGAAGAAAGAAGGTAATGGAAAGCAAGTGCAAGGCAAGTTTTTAATGCATGTCTCCTCATGGCTTTCATGGGTAATTACCCACTAGAGGGAGATAGACTGTAACTTGTTGCCAGGTGGATTATGGCAGAAGTTGGACTTTGTAAAGTTCAAAGAGGAAACACTGTGGTAAGAAAGCCAAAGAAGATGTTGAGTTCCCTACCCTGGTAGAGTTTTGTGCTGCAAAGTTCTGTGGAAGTTACCAACTGGACTGAAAACCTTTCCCTTCCTGACCTGGCTTTCATTTCACTTTTATGCAAAAAATCCCCACCTCCGTCAACCTGTTTGTTCTTCTGTTGGTGGCAGCAGCACCTGGAGTTGTAAGGATGGCAGAAACAGTGTTGTGCTTGTCTAGGACTAACTGAACTGCCATAGCCCCCCCAGCATGGGGCGAGCCATGCACACCTCAAGTCAAGTACCTTGAGACCCACCAACAGTGACCCTTCAGTCCACCTCAAACACCTCCTTGGTTCCAGTTAAGGACATGCATCCTACAGTTTCAATTAGCTGCCTAGGGGTAATCATTTATGGTCTCTTATTCTCACCTTTATTTGTGCAGAATGGAGAAGGATTTTAAAATTCAAAGCAGGCTCAGGCGTGTCCTTTCCTTAGGGGAAGCCAAGAAGGGAAGTAGTAATGGATGCTTAGAATTGGAAACAAGGCATAGGAAAAGTAGCTCTTACCTGCTTGTGTCATTCCTGGTTCTGAAAACCAGCAGTTTAGGAACTTCCTAACTTCCGAACCAGACACTGTATCTAGATGAGCATGTGTCAGAGACTTCGTTAAGCCTAGCTCCCTCGAATCTTGTCTATTTTCTTTTTGAACCTATGTATTTATATTTTGGGGTTTTAGAACATCTTGTGGCAACGAGTTCATATGAAAATGTATCTCCTTCTGTTCTTTTTAAAAGCCTGCTCCCGGATAAACTGATTGAATTAATATGGTATCATGAGCAGTGATAATAACCATTTTCTATTCACTTTCCTCCCACCTTCATTATTTTCCAGACCTCTGTGTATCCCCTTCCTGCTGCAGTAGAGAATGAAAACCCCAGTCTGGCTCCTGTTTATACTAGGATTTTTGAACGATATGAAGGGTTTTCAGAGTCAAGCTATTAGCAGTGACAACAGTCTTAACTCTAACCTTGCCTCTCTGCGTAAGAACTGTTGGATAAATAAGAACATAATGCAAACTCGGAAAAGATGCATAATTATTTCCACACAGGAAGTTTGCAGTTGATAGTTCAGTGTCACAGATAGAAATGACTAGTCTAACGTGCTGTGAACTAAATCAGAGCCAAAGCAATTATCTAATGCCTGTGAACCCTCAGGGTCAACTATACTCTCTGCTACCATGTGTAATGCCAGAAAAGTTCATTGACAAATACCAGCCATCAAAACCACTTCTTCCTCCCAAACTCCATGTCACTAGTTTCCAAAGTGGCCTGTGGTTATATCCTGCTCACCTTCAAATTCCCTCAAAAATAGTACAGGGGTTCTGGGCACTACTGTTTCAACAACTCTGGTTTAAGGATTACTAAAAACGTTGCATGACTCCAATTGTCAGTACCCCGATATGATCCTTAACACAAACCAGGTTAAGGTAAATGTAAAATAGCGTTATTTGCAAAAATCCAAATATAAGCAACACATTTGCATTGCTTATCCAAAGCAATACACGGAAATGAAAAGAAATGGGGTATACAGGACATTTGCAGACCTGGAAGAGCAGCTGGCTGTGCTCTGTGAGAAAACTAGGCACAGGTGCTGGGATTGAGCCCAGGGCCCTGATTCCCAGCTGGCACGCTGAAAGAGGCTTCCCGCTCAGGGAGAGTTAGATGTCTGTTCCTTGGGAGGAGAGGCCTCGGAAAGGGGAGGAGGTTGTTCCCTTGGCATGACAGGAAAGCACTGCTGGCTGAGCCAAAGGGGAATGGACTCTTTTTGTTGATATCTGTTGGGTGTATTTCCTCTTTTGGCTGTTGGATTAGCGACTAAAAAAGAAAATGATCGATGTATGTTGTATTGGAATGAGTGGGGGGCTTGTCACCCTGGCTGATGAGCCATCTGGATGGCTTACTTTTACCTGTTTCTCAGATTAGTCCCAATGAGTTCCTCTCGCTCTATCCACATATACCTCGCTAGCCACACTTTACACACTCACATAACCAGGATTAAAGCATGTAATGTGTTACTGAAAAAATAACTAATCCCTTTAAGGTAACAGGACGTTTGGGGGTGAATGCCTCCTAAGTCTGTCTCTAGGGGATACTATAATGGTAATAAAGTGAATAGAGGCCTAAGACAGGCAGGAGAGAGGTTGCTGATTACATGGGAAAGCCCAGACAAAGCGTCTTCTGTTTCTGATGTCTGAAATTCAGCCACATAAGAAAAAGGCAGGATACTGGCAAAGCACTACTGGGATGTACTTGTGCTGATGGCTCTTTGTTATTTTTTTATAGCTTCACATCACATTTTACCAGGTATTTCCCCTCAAGATTCTCATATACACCTACAAATCAGTCTAAACCAAGTGTTGTCAACAGAGCTGCTGCTTCACTTGCCTTGGAGGGTTGCCATTCTTTCTGTGTCACAAGAACAAAGATAAAAATGTTAATTTTTAGCCCTTTCCAACACTTCTATGATATTATCTGGCAAGCACCAGGATTTGACTTTACAAATACATAACTGCACTTGTTCCTTTACCACTCTGTCTGTGAATGTCACTGATAGCAAAGGGACATGACATGCATATGCATGCGTAGGATTGGGGCCCAACAGCTTAGGTCCTGCTGAGGTCAAGGCACAGACATCCAGACAAACATTGATTTAGAAAATTTACAGTATAGAGGACGGTTGTAGAAAGGGAAAGCGCACTGACCATTCCAAAGGAACCAACTCCTTTTTTAAATCTCTTAATCTGCTTTTCATTATCTCTGTGGGGAGGCCTCTTGAGAAAAGCAGTTCTTTGACTTGAATAAAGGAGGGGCTGTGGGCTTGCATGCTGGAATGGGGAGGTCATTGTACGGCAGCACGGAAGATGGGAGTGTGAGTCAGGTCAAGGAGAACAGGATAAAAAAGTGTGAGATCTGTGCTGCAGGCTTGGTCTGGATTATGTAAGGTAGAAAGTTTAAAGCTGGAACATAAACAAGAGAGAGCAATTCAAAGGTTGGAAAGATATATTCTGGTAGGGTCATTCAGGCTTATTGTTAGGGAAAAATATGGGCCAGGACTGATAACATCATCAGCAAAACCAGCAAGAAAGAGGTAACAACAGCTGAGGCTCAAGAGCGCTAAATTCTGCACAGGAATTTTAAGCATCAGGCTTCAGCAAATCAACCTATCTGTCATCGATATCTTTCTTATCTGTTCTTGTAAAGGAAATGCTTAGTTCTGCTTCCCTCCTTAGAGGCAGACAAAGCCCGAATATGCCTGGGGGACAATGGGACTACATAGCATTTTGCCTGCTACCAAGTCATACAGCTGTGTGCATGTGCTGGCTATAATCCTCTCTCCTCTGAACCAGTGCTTATCACAAGCAGCCTCAGCCTTGCCAAATTGCTAAAGAAAGTTATGTTATTGCCACTAAAATGGCCCTTGGAAGCAGCCCATTTTTCTCTTTTTTAGAATACAAAGGTAAAAATTATCCTAAAATGGTGTGCTGACCTTCTGCTGTTTCTTTAATGGACACAAACGGAAAGGTATCTCTGGTTTGCAGGGACCTCCTATTTTTCCAGCACTCCTATAATACTGGCTGACTTCACCAGGAATTTGGAGATATATAAGGAGTGCAGGGTCAGGTCTACAAAATCCGGGATGGGGTGGGGGAGGGTTGCATGCGCTTCTTGTCTTGCTTCTCGATGGGTTTAAAAAAGCAGAGGTGGCAGATTTAGGGCTTTTATTGACATTAACACAACATTTGGTGTTTTCTTAGAGACCTAACTTTGGGAGGCAGATGATGGCATAAGATTGTTGGCTTTCTGTGTTTCTAACTGCAGACAGAAACCTGCAAACCTTACAGACTTGAAAAAACCCTGGAGGCAAAGAATAACTCCAAATACATATTTTTAAAGCCTGTCATTCATAAAATCAAATTGACGCATTTGGAGGCATAACAGGTTATCTTAAATACAGAATTGGTTAATTTTGCAGCAAAATCTCAGACTTTCTCATATCAGCTGGACCTAACAGGTGCATTTTTAATGCTAGTGACTGCTTTTGTCCTTTTCTTTTCCCTCCGTATTTCTCAAGGTCTAAATCGGTTTACTCATTATAGCTACGTTCTTCCCTTTTTGCTATGTGTATAGCCTGAACACCACCTGCCCTCCCGCCTCTGCCTGATCCTGCCTTGGCCAGAACCTTCTAGCTTTTTCCCCATGCCCTCCTCCAGTCCTGTAGACAGCAGCGCCCCAAAACGCTGCTTTGTGTGATGATGATGATGATGATGATGATGATGCATCTTTTCCCCTTGTTTGTTTCACATAAGCTCCATCTGCTGGTTAAAACTAGAATCTGTGTGATTTTCACTATGAAGTGCAAACGCTACTTTTTCCTCAATTTGAAAGATTTTCAAAATTATCTGTTTGTCCTCTCCCAGCTGTGTTCTCCTCATCTGCCTGCATGTCAAATTTAATGAATGACAACCTAATATGTTATTTTGTATTGCTAATTTGGGTCAAGCCCATGCAATCTTTTAAAACACCACTTTTTGACTAGAATTTGAGCAGGTAATTATCCTTGGATCTGGAATGACTGTTTACAGCACATTATTACTGTCAAGGAAATCTCTTGAGTAGCTTTTCGCTGCATTGTTTGAAAAGGCACCCAAGACAGATTGTTTCTGTGCTGTTGCTAATGTGTAGCCACTGCTGCTTTTTTTTGGCACATTACAGACAGGAGTGAACTTCTGACCTGTACGCACATACAGAGCAAGTCTGTAATCCAGCGACCACTTGAACTTTTACCTTTGGGCTCTAACTTTTACAGAGCAAAAGGCTTCAATATCCCCCAGGTCTCTCCTAGAAATCTGTGATGATGAATGGGAGTATTTTTTAAAGAACTACTAATAATCTGTTGGTTTTCTCCCTCGGGTGGAAACTTAATGCAACTTGCTACACAGTAATGTCTTTTTCCCCCCCACCCATTCTTCAGATTTACTCTGAACAGTGGTGAATAAAGATGAGGTTAATCCCATATTGTTAAACCTATTCAAGGAGACAACCTGGGGATTGCCATGGAAACAGATTCTACAGACTAAAAGCGTAATCCTACTTTTAAATACTGTATATGGACCTGTACCACTTCGTAGCTTATAGAATTACACTGTGTACACAAACGTGATGTTGCAGCAGAGAAATGGCAAACCTGTCTCCCGTCTCATCGCATACTAAACATGCTCCCAACCTCCTCCTGCTTACAGCCCAGAGCAGCAGGGATTGCACCTCCTTCCCCTCCACGCACTGAATCTTACCTCCCCAGTCCCTTGCTGCCAGCTCGGCTTGTCATCTGGGTGTAAGGGGGGACAGAGGCCGTGCCTGTGTAATGAACGTGGTGGTTCTGGCAGGGGTGTCTTAGATTTGGTATTGCTACACAGCCACTTTCACAAGCTATAGGGCAACTGACCACGTGTGTGAAGCTGGGAGTGGGGGTCCTGTTATCCATCCTCCAAAAAATCAGTAGGATCTAGGAAGTTTTTCCCAGGACATGTTCTCAGGGAAGGGGTGACAACCGTGGTGAGCATGGAGGGGTGCCCCCTCCAACTGTGCAGGTACTTTTGGCAGGCCACAGAGAAATCCTGCTCCCCATGCGCATCTGCCTACCACCTACGAGAGTTGTTGGATGGTGAAGAGGGAAGGGGTAAGGGACAACAGCAGATAAAAATTTCATATAACTATTTACTATGCCTGTGAAGTAGAGGTTTTCTGCAAGAGAATGCTGCATATATAGCTAGTTACCTTACAGTTTTGCTCTCTGTTCATATGGACATTTGCCCCCCTATTTCGACAGATCTCTAAACTTCCTCAATGAGAATTATAAGTTCATCTGCTCCTTTTTCATGTCTATGCAAGTAATGCACAGACATAGCCATATTCTGTGCTTTTATAGGTCTTAACACATATACCTCTTTTAGACAAGCAAAACATTCTTGCTTTTTTCGTATCACTGGGCTGTGCTCATATATCAGTAAAACACATATTTTGATATTGCCACAGCCTATAACAGGAATCACAATTTCCTGTTATTTGGAGTTTTTTTGTAATTGTTTAGACAACTCTCACCTTGCTTTTGCTTCTGTTTAACATTCAGGGGAAAAAAATTTCATGTTTAATACTAAATAATCTTAATTTTGTTTAAATATTACATTTATTTTAATCACTCTCACATCCTTATTAAATATTACATTTAATCATTCTCACATCCTTATTAAATCCATCTAGAAAGAAGGGTTTGTATTTCTTCCTTTTACTCTCTCACCCTATTCCTGCTAGAAAACACACTTTTCAACAAGATGGCTGACAACTTTTCCAAACAACATGGTTGCTTTAAGAACCAGGTCTAAAATGGCTGTAGCAGCTTAAGTTTTTTAAAAATAAAACCCTAGTGAAACTATATGTATCATGTTTTATTCTGGGGATGAGTGTTTTCTTTCTGAACTCATAGGCTGTTGGTCTGGATGGAGTGAAAGATGTTTTTCTTTAAAACAAAAACTGACTTGCATGGAAGGCCCACGTATCACCTACAGTCACTGGGCCTTTTCATGTGGCAGCAATTCATACGACTACTTGAAAATTATTAATACTTCATCTTTTCTTAAGCGTTATTTCGCAATGCTTGGTAAATGCACAAAATCAATGAGTATTTTGAAACTGTATCCATTTAGGAAATTTTCAGACTGTATTATCATTCCTTTTCATATATGGTAGAAAACCACGTAACTTCCAGGTATAAACAAATCTGGAACAAAAGACTGTACAAAAACATAACGGATTCAGCTCTGAAAAGGCTCATGCATCTACATTGTCTGCCACCCTGAATACTAATGAATTTAATGAAACTATTGAAAGACTGGTTACTTGTCTGCATAAATGTATTGAGACCTCTGTAATCATCTGTTTGCTGTCTGAAATCTCTTGTCAATAGTTTAATGACTTCAGAGCATATTATTCTTCTTGTATAGGCTTCATATAATGTTTCTACATAATTAAGCAGCTTTGTTAGAGGAACTGCCATTAGTTGCCCCATTTCATTTGGTTTTGTTATCAGCCAACCAGAAAGAAAAAAGAATAACAAGAGAAGGCTACAAACCTAGTCTAGTGAGAGAAATGTGTAGATTGGGAAGATTTTTGTGGTGGTGGTGTTGTTTGTATTTTTTTAAGATTGCCATATTAACATAAAGCACTATTGTTAAGTTGCATATTTGAAATAATTTTAACCATTTAAATGCACTAAATATTTAAATACTCATAAAGCAAACGCAGCTGGCTAAAAATCTTGCAATGCATTTGGGAGCCAAACATTTTAAAAGCAGCTCTAATAATAAGTACATAAAGAACAACACTAATTAATTTTTTAATAATCAGTAAACAACACTAGTCTTTCTGTAGCCAACACAGGCAAAAGATGTGAGAAGAGCGGGTCTTGATTTTTTTTAAAGATTCAGTCAATTTAATATTCCATCTTCACATATTCTTTTGAATAAAAATTATTAGTATAAATTTAATCTGAATTTTTCATACTTAGGAGAAACCCAGAGGATTTTCTTTAAATACATAAAATTAAAAAGGAATTAAAATATTACTAATTAATTTCCTGCCTTTGCCAAGTCTCAAGCATGAAAGGATGCCTGCAGACACATTTGCTTTTTCCTGGTATGAGACACTGTTTCAGTCATGTTTTGGGTCAAACCTGACACTTGTGCTACCTTTACATATAAAGTTAAATAGCACCTGTTTTGTTTGGGGCTTAGGCAGGTGTATAGGTGAACAAGTGCCTGGCATTATAAATAACCTGTGAAATATACGAGGTCTGAAACGACAGTATCCTTGTCACTCTTGAGCCCTGTCCTTGAGGCAGCCATCTTGTTGACAGGGGGTGTCAGCCATCTTGTTGAAAAACAGTTCCAGCAGCTTTTCCCCCATTTTTTAGAACAAGGAAGGCATTAACACCCAAACCTCATATATGTAGTTGTTAAAATTTCACTATTCTCAGATTAAATTATAATTTCTGCAGTTTGATTCTGGTTATTCCCTGCATCTGTCTATACAGTTAAAAACCAAGCAAAATTAATGGTACTATTTAATACTGTATTTATTAACCAAGTATTGAAACATTTGCCAAAAGATCCTAATGCTGGTCAGGAGGAGACTGATATTTGAAGAATAATGCGCTACCTGTAGCCCAACTATTAACCAGCACTAGCGAAGCACATCCGTCGGTTGCCTAACGGATGAGCTATTTTATATCAGAAGCATCTTGGCTCCACAAGAAAGGTGTTTTTTCTGTCACATCCCGAGATCCACAAGCAACACGCGTGCACGCAGCGAAGCAACTGCTGCCAAGCGGTGCTCAACACCGGCAGAAACACCAGGTTTTGGCCCCAAAGGCGGGGGAACGTCGTCGCAGGCGCGCTCTGGTATCGGTGTACTGCTGTACTCGGGGCTACGGTTACGTGCTCGTTGGCCACACCGGCCTAAACCGCTCAGGACGGCTTTCGTGAGGCACCAGCGCCCTCCCCTTCGGCAGCCATCCCTCAGCGCACACGGCCGGCCTGACCTTGCCGCCGCGGCGGGCGATGAGGGGGCTGCCAGCCACGGCCCCGCCGCACGCGGTTTACCGCGGTCCCCTCGGGTGAACGAACCCCGCGCTGCCTCCGGGGCGGCTCACGCGGCCCTCTGCAGCCCCGACCCCCGGTGCCGGCAGCAGGTCCCCGGCAACCTGCCCGCCCTCCGCTCCCCTGCTACCGGCTGCCGGAGCCGAGAAACGCCGACCCGCGGGCGGCGTGCCTACACCTCCCAGCATGCCCCGCGCCGCCCCGTCGTCCGAGCCCCTCGGCCAGCGTCATGCCGCCACCCCCTAGGACTACAGGTCCCGGCATGCTGCGCGCCCCGCGCCCGCAGGCGGCTTACCGTGCGCCCCCGAGGACTACACTTCCCGGCGTGCCCAGCTCCGCGGGGGGCGGCGCTATGCAAATGCAGCCGGCGGCGGCGGCTCGGCGCTCCTGGGCGTGTGGGGATCGCAGCGCCGGGGCCCGGGCGGCGGGACATGAGCAGGCCGGCAGCCCGCCGCCGCCGCCGCTAGCCCGCTGCCGCCGCCCAGCCGCGCGCGAGCGCCAAGATGGCGTCCATGCTGCTACAGACCTGCGGCCGGCGGGCCTGCCGCCTGCCCCGAGCGCTCCGCCGCCAGCCCCAGCCGGGTGAGGCTCCCCGCGGGCCGTCAGGCGGTTCCGGCGGCGAGGAGGGAAGCGCAGCCGCCCCGCGGCCCCGGCCCGGCCTTGGGGTGGGGTGCGGTGCGGCCGCGCTGCCGCCCGGCCCGCGAGGCCTGTGCTGCCGGCGGCGCTGAAGGGCCTGGGGCGGGAGGAGGGGGAAGGGAGGGAGGGCGGAGGCGGCGACGACGTCTGGGGGCTCCCGGTGTGGGCGGAGAGGTCGTTGCGGGAGGGAAGGGCCGCGGCGGGGCCGAGGCTGGCTCCCCGCCGTCCTCCGGAGCCGGCGAGCCGGGGCTGGGCACGGCGCTTCTCCCCTGCCGCCCTCGGCCGCCTCCCGCTGCGCCTTCTGGCGGGGAGCGGCTGTGGGCTGGGCGGCGGGGCCCTCGCTCCCCGGCGGCTCGTCTCTTGGCGTTCGCTTCGCTGCCAGGGTGGTTTGCGGGGATGCTTTCCCCTCACGGTAGTTAGGACACATGCGCCTCTTAAGCGCCAGCGGGCCGAGGAAGCAAAAAACGTGGGGTTTGTTAAGGTACAGGAGCGCGTCACCACGCTTCAGCCCTGCCTGCCTTGTGCTCGGTGTAGCTTGGCCGTGGAGTCGTGTTGTCACTAGTTAAACGCTGCTCGGTACCCTTTAAGAAAGTACAAGAGGTTATTTTCTTAGGCTACATTAGGAAGGAAATGTAGATTTGCCTTTTTCCAGGCGGCTTTGAAAGCTTGGGAAAACAAAAAGGAAACGCAGTGTGTGATACTGTTTTCATTAATAATCAAGATAATTTGGCAGTTTAAGTATCTTTGGGTGGTGAAATTTAATGACATGAAACAGCTGATAAACTTGTGACGTACATGAGGCCTGTGGTTTCTTTCTACCTCTGTGAGTTGGAAGGGCAGGGGTTTGGTGAGGAATGAGCGAAAGCTTAACAGGCAGTGGTTTGTCATTGACACTGAGCCCTGACTTGTCACTGAAGTGCTGTCAGTGAGAACAGGGTATCTGCACGTTCAGATTCTGGCAAACCTGATCAACCGTATGGATGCTTTTTCATTCTGATAAACAAGCTGTCGTCTTGGTTACCAGTAATCACTCAAGTGTCGTACCTTCTTCTAGTAAAGACATTTATTCTTGTAAAGACATTTATTTAGGTTGAGCTTGTACAGTGACCTGAACAAAAACCTGGGGTATCTTAGCCATCTAGTTTACTTAAAACAGGGAAGAAACACATCCGTGTACCTTCAAATTAGATGGGAGCTTTGATTCTTCTTGTGGCATAGCATAAGAAGAAATGCTAATGATTGCTATAGTTTTGCATGTTATAAATCTTACCCCACGTGAAAATTCTCATTTGCTGAAATACTGTGATAGAATCAAATAATTTGTGTGCTGTGATGCACTATGCTTATACTTGGAGTGTTAATCTATTATGAACACATTATTGTAAGGTGTCATTTTTTTGTATAGTGTTTTGCTTTACTTAGCTCATCTTCTTTGCTTTACGTGTAAGTAGTCTAAGATTAAGTTAAAGCTAAGTGCTTCTAAGAATCCTAAATGTTCTTCCTGTGAAGATCAGGCTGTTAAGCACTGCAGGCTTATGCTTCTGTAGGGACTTACTTCATGTTAGCCTTTTCTTTTGAAAAACTCTAAACATAGTAACAGTATGCAGCTATTCTACATTTAAAACTTCATTAAATTTAAAAATAAAGATTCTCATGACTTCTTCTCCGTGAGGAATATGTTAACATACAGCTTTCCTGGCACTGCTGCCTTTTTTACTTTTAAACCAAGTAATCCTAATCCAGGTTTCTTAAATGAAGAGTGTTGAGTATGGTAAGCTACATTCACCTTGTTCAGACACTTCTGGATGTCTGCATTATCCTAGAAGCAAGGAGTATGGACTTTGCTCCTTTCTGAAGAAATTATGTATTTGATTTCAGGGCTGGCTTGCTCTTAGGTATGTGGTTAGAACAGACACTGCAAAACATAAAGAGCTCTTGTCAGAACTGACAAAGTTGAAATTAACAGTTATTCTGCAGAATCTTTTGGTGAAATGATGTTTCTGTGTGCCTGTTCACACTCTGAATGGCTGTATGACAAGAAGTGTTTGAATCGGCATGTTTTCTTACGGTAGCCTTTGGAATTTCGTTCTTTGGCCCCTTCCTTAGCATTAATGAGTCTGGTTTGGAAAAAAAAATAAAGGTAAGTGAAATGAAAGTGTGTTGCTGTTAGAGTTTTATCTAAGAAACTCCAAGCCAGTTTTGACTTCCAGATCACCCCTCTTTGTTCTAGGGGCACCTATCCATAACAGGTAATGTCCTGCACTAGCAGGACTCTCTTTTTTGGCACATTTGGGCTTTGTGTGCTTCCTGGCACTCAGGTGAGAGAAACAGATGACCATCCTGCAACTTATCCCTTGAGACTTTGGGTACTGCTCTGCTTTGCTCAGCTGTTACTTAAACTCAGGGACATCCTTCTGAGATGGCTAGTCTCTTGGGTCAAGAAATTCAGCTACTGATCTTTCTGTAAATGTTGGAGAGTATCGGAATGCCTTCACAGATTCTCAGGGCTTGATTTTTGAGCCAGAAAGAGACAGTTTTTTCCCCTGGCTCTACTTGCAGTGGCAGTGAGTACCTGTTAGAGTTTGATATAACGTGAGATGGGTAAATCCTTTTCCTTTGACTTGATAATGCCATAGCTTTTGCTGTAATGATATCAAAGCCCACTTAGCATGGGATATCCCTTGATTATTGAGATTTTTCTTTGATAAGTTAACTTACCTTTTTTTTTTCCCCCTCATCCCCCTTCCCATACCTTCTGATTGCCCCACCTGATTTTGGAGGTATCTCTTTTCCTCTGATAATTAGGATATTTTGTTGGGGAAGGCTTTTGTTGATCAGCGTTGGGCACTGTGTATGCAGTGTCTGCTTCAGGATCTGTCATAGGCTATCTCTTAGCTTTGATGGTGGAAAAGTTTACCCCTAACCTCTAAAATAACCTTTCTATCCTGCTGTCTCTTAGGATTGACCAGAAAGAGTAGGTTCCAGGTAGGAGAAACAAACCACAGCACGCCTACTCCATCCAGCCTTCCATTTGTGTTTTGGTTACAGTGAATTCTGAAAAGATTGGCCAAAAAGAGTGAAGGCATTTGGAGCCTTGTTCATACGATCTTCCTTTGTTCTGTCCAAGAGTCTTTTTGCACTTGGTATTGGTTAGCTAATTGAGTTATTGCAGTTAGGTATCGATACAAGATTGTTTAAAATTTTTTTTTAAATTGCTTTAGGGAGATTCTTTTCTAGTGGGCTCGGGGATGATTTTCAGTGATTGTAGATTGCATACAGCCACTAGGTAGCATTTTATGTAGCTGATGGTGCTTCCATGGTGTTGGATGGTCGGAAGGTTTTCAAGCATGGTCCTTTATGGAAGATGTGAACTGACTTAGATAATTTGTCATTCAATGGTCTCCTCTATTTATTTCCAGAATGGATGCTGCTTGTCTCTGTACCTGGGTAAAGGATGCCTGTATATAGGTGCCAGTCCTCCTTGTGGACTTTATTAGTTATTATTAGGACTAATTCTGAGTTAGCGTTTCAAACAAAATTCATTTTGCAGAACACAGCATTTGCTGGAAAGCTAACCTTTCATATTCTTTGGATCAGTCTCTTGCCCTTCAAGACAATTTGTATCCTTTGCAGTGGGATCCAGGGGTAGAGCTATTTTTACCAGGTGCTAATCAAAATGGACAGCAATGTACTGAAATGGTGCTGTGGTTCTACCTCTCTAGTGAAGTGTGTCTAGGTTCCTACTCACGTTTTATTTGTTGTGCTTAAAAAAAACCATTTTCATCTTAGACACCAGGCAAGTGCTCCATTTGGATCATCTAATACTGTGTTGTCAGGCAGCCATTCAAAAACTACATTTGCTTTCAGTGAAGTTTTTCTGCCATATAGTTGCTTGTCCGAGGGACTTGGAAACCTGTCTTCAGGCAATTGAACAACTGCAAGCAGTACCTCACACGTCCACGGAGTTCGACTGTATGCATGGACAGTTTGCTTGAGTGCTTATGGAGGTGTCAGCTGTGTTACAGAATTGCTCCCCACCTGTTTTGTCTTTTTTTTATCCTATAAATTGGGATTACAGGTTGAGATAAATAAGAACAAGGCATGTGCTTTGACTCATGTTGGAAGAGGATGAGGTATTCGGGCTTCAGTACTTCACATGGTTATTGTCAAAGCAAAGAAATTTTCGGTCTTGGCTGTTTGTGATGCACAATCATCCAAAACGTGAATGTGCTTACAAACAGTGCACCATAAGGAAGTTGCTGTTAAGCAGCATCTTTTTTGTGCTTTCAGTAGTAGCTATTCCTAAGTAAAGGTCAGTCTTTTAAATCACGTATTTTTGTACAATTCACTATACGGATAAATGTCTTTCTGAATTTCAGAATTAATGCTAATTATTGGTATTTTTCTAGGTAACTTGGGAGATCGGGCATGTCTTAGCTGTACATCCCTGAGGCTGGCAAACAAAATGTGAGTAAATATGAACTTTTTTCCTAAACTTAAAACCGTAGAAAACTATCATAGAATATGGGTTTAAATCTTCTAGACCAAGTGTGAAAATAGTAGCTTCAGCTTGTGTTATTGACAGATCAAAGGAAGTCTGAGTATTATTACTCTCTTCACCTGCTTGTTTGTGTGTGGAAGAAAGTGAGATCTTCCTTTTTTCACCCACTTCCTCCCTCTTTGTTATGATGTGAAAGCAATAGAATATTAATCTTGTTCTTGAGTGATTCCAGGTGATATCATGGGCTTCTGGCATACTTTCTCTGTGGAGTTCCATAGAGTAAATGTTCAGTCATAGCTAGCTTGAAAAACATAGTTGGCAGTTAGGGATGTAGATCATTCAGAGATCATCATGCAGATACAGAGTTGTATCTTTATTAAACCAAAGTAGTTTACTGTATGTTACAGCCTTGGGTGAGACTCTGCTAGGAGGTAGTGTCCTCTTCTGAAAATGAATCCAGTTGCTCTGTGCTTTTATGGAACTTAAGGAGTTGGATGTTGGCAGAATCCATTCTCTGTTCCTGACTTGGCTGACAAGGCATACTGGTGGATATGAATTACCTAACGCCTTTCCTTGGAATGTTAAAATATGTATTCTCTAGTTATTTATAGTCTGACTGCTCAGGAAACCATGACTGTTCTTCAATTTCCTAAGTTTCCATTTTAATGTAAGGATATGTCTCTAGACATAACCCCCTAATATGAAACAAAGTAATTCCTTTCTTTTTAAAGTCATGTTAGTTCTAGACCACTTACTGTATAATTAGTTGTGAGAGTTTTTTAATACATAAAGCATTTTCAAATCTCTGTTTGCTTTTTAGTAGATTATTAGATGGGTCCTCTCTCTTGGAAAATTGGAAACTTACAGTTTGAAGTCTGTTATATGAGCAGCTGAATATTGGGACAGAAATTCTTGGGGTTTTTTTTGAGAAGTTTTTTTTTTACCAAAAGCTTCTGTTAACATAATGTTTCTGTTTAAAATAAAACAACTGGTGCCCGCACCCCAGATGACCCAGATCCAAAACCAAGGGACTCTAATGATACAAGTACTGAGTACAGCTTACGATAGAAGTTCTGTGTCTGACATCCTGCAAGTGAAAGTGTGTTCAGAGAGGCATATTTCTTGTGAAAATTTTTTTCCCTGCAGACTCCGAACCAGTTCTGCTGGCAGAGCTCCCTTCCTTTCTGCATGCAGAAGCATGTAGATGGATGTGACTGGAACTTGGTCTGTAGGCTTGGAGCTCTGCTTTTGGGAAATGACTTAGAGTCAGGATGGATTAATCTATGCAAGTGTTTTAATCTGTTTTTTGAATATGTACTTATTTTCTTAAAGGAACCGTAATTCTCATTAGTTAATATCTGTGCAAGTGTGTAGTTTTCTAGCTAATCAAGGAAATGTTTTGTGTAGCTGTGTATGTTTTGGCAGTCATCTGACTATTGAATGGTCAGATGCTTAAAATTTTAGTTTAAGCTAGAAATTAATAATGCATCTTTAAAAAGTAATAATTTAGTCAATTGTTTTGTACAAGGCTCTATTTGAATAACATTAAATAGATAAAATCATTAAAGTAATTTAAATTCATTGGATGCATGTGATGATTAAGTTTAAAAAGTACTTCTGGCTGAAAACTGAGTGAGTGAGGTTAATACTTGTAAGTGTTCAATAAACTTTTTTTTCCTTAAAGTGTTATTCAGAGCTGTAGAGCCACTTGCACCTCTTTTGTGTTCACTGACTGAAGACAAATACACGTTCAGATTTTGTTTTGATAGTACAAGGGCCCAGTGAAGAAACACCCCAATCATTTCTGTCCTGTAGATGACTTAATGTTGGCATTTCAGTTTGAGGGACAACTAGTGGAACTCATTTATATAAAATATTGTATCTACTATTTTAATTTTGTCATACCCTTTTATAAAAGTGTGTACAATCCTACTAGCATATAATGAGTAGTTCTTCTGTGTGTATAGTGAGTGTTTGGGGTGTTTGAGCAATGCTTTCCTTCTAACTTCAGGTTATGTTTAATTAAAGAAAAGAACAAAATTCTGAATAAGGTAGAAGAGTATTGGTTCTGTCTGTCCCAGCTCAGCACCACGATGGAAGTTTGTGCAAAATTTTCTGTTGAAAAAGGAAAACTAGATGCATGGAGATAGTAAATGAAGAACTCTAATGAAATCGGATTTCTCTGATACTAATTCTCTTCCTCTAACTCAGCACCTATCCCAAGTCTACAATTTCTGTTTTTTTTCCTTGAGGGTTTTGTTCAAACAGGAAAAGTAATAGAAGGGGCTTTATGTTACTTCTGGATTTACAGATTTATTTTCAAATATAGTTTTCTAAATGGAAAGCACTTCTGGCTGTTACTATTCATTTAATTGGAGTAAAATAAGCCACCTTTTCCAAATTATTTAATGGAAGACTCCTTGCAGGTTATTTTTTTGTCGTGAAGTAAAGCCAAGCATTCTTTTCAGGTATAGACATTGATCGTGAGAGTCAAAAGTTTGGTGGTTTTTTTTCTTAAATATGTGGTAGATATTTCTCAAATGATGCCTTTTATAAATACATACATTTAAAGCTATACAAATATATATAAATAGCGTATGATCTATTGCTAATTCTTGAATGCTCTTTTCTTTTGAAGGACTGTACACTTTAAATATTGCACTAGTGTCCCTCCTGTTTACGCATACTCCAGAAAAGATCACTATTGTTGTTGGACTAAAGGATCTGAACAAATACACTTTCCTCTTCAGAGCTCTTCTGGCTCGTGGACGCCACTAGCAACAATGGGTATTTTAGGTCCCCAGTATCTTCCAGTTAGATGGTGGCATTCTTCACATCCCCTTCAAGATGACTCCATAGTTGAAAAGTCACTGAAGTCCTTAAAGGACAAAAACAAGAAGTTGGAAGAAGGAGGTCCTGTATATAGTCCAACAGAAGTGGAAGTTGTGAAAAAATCTATTGGACAGAGGATTGTGGATGAACTGAAGCACTATTACCATGGTTTTCGATTACTGTGGATTGACACAAAAATAGCTGCAAGGATGCTCTGGCGAATACTTCATGGAAACACTTTGTCTCGTCGAGAACGGAGACAGGTACTGAGTAAATACCAATGTTGTTTGAGTATCCTTAGCGATTGCTCCATTTTATTTGAAGCGAGTTGGTCTTCTGTTCACAGAATTAAAATTGCTAGGTGTATTTCCCTCCTCCTCCCTATGTGGACACTAAAAATTTTGGATATGACTCTGAAACATTTTAGTCTTGTTCCCATTATTGAAGATAAATTTGGTATTTTCTAGTTGGAACAGCAGAGGATTCTTCTGTTTTGTCATGTGGACAGCAGTTGTGGTTTGTTCTCAAGTTCCCATCCATGTGCTACATGTGTGTACATGGTCACTTCCTCTGCTTTTTCACTCCAGCTGGAAAAATAGAGGGAAAACACTTTTAGTAAAGGTTGGATTGGTGCCAATTCTGTTGTATGGTTTGGTTTTCGTTTTTTTTAAACAGAAGAAAAGCTGCAGGCTGAAATGTATGATTGATAATCAGATATAAGTACTTTCTCAGTTGTAAATATATTTGTGAGATAATTTTAGTTCAAATAAGATAATTTGAGGAAAGTTTTTGGTTTATACTTTCATTTTTCTTTATGGCATGTAGCTTACGTTTATGGAACTGTAAAAAGGCAACTGATAATTTTAAAGAAAAGAGAAGGGGGATGGAGATGAAATCTGGAGTGCAAAATGAGAGTGCTTTCAAATTAGGATAACACATGCATTTGAATAGTAATTTCAGTTTGTGGATGAAGTAAATGTACTTATTCAACTAGAATTAAAAGATATATGGCTATTTAAAAACATTTGACGTGAGCTCTTATATGGAAAGACTGCAAAATAATAAGCTGTTTCAAAACTGGTATAGTTAAAAAAATTTTTTTTGAAAGAATGCATTGCTACTCAACATCACCAGTTCATTAGCAATATATCAAACATGCTGATTTAATAGTTCTCATTTTACTGTTTTTAAAGACAAGTTGTTTAAGAATTTTATACAGATAAAATGTTCAAGTCTATCTTCCTGCCTTTTTTTTCTTAAAAAAAGGCATTTCAGATGTTGCTGAAAAAAAATGTGCTGGAAGAAATGTTGGAAAGTGAAAAGTGTATGTACTGTGGCAGCAGGAGTGAGTAGTGCTGCTTGCAATCGCGGTCCGGTTCTCTGCAGTTTGTACACTGTACATGCAATGTGTTAGGTTCACATCTCTGGCTTCAAAAATTTTGTTAAATTATCAAAAAAATGAATATTTGCTCATTGTTTTAATAATTTCCTGATAAATTAGGTACATCGTTGAACATTTTCATGTGTAATTAATGAACATCACATCTTAATGCAGTATGCAAAAGTTTTTTTTCCTGTATTTGCAAGGTTAGCCAAATAACAAAAATTGTTAAATGCCCATGTAGCGGTTTTCATCTCTGATTACATTTGGTCTCTTTCTACAAGAGCACTGATTGATGGTATTTGGTCTCAGCATCTTCATGCTACTTATTTTTGCCCTCTTCCTTCTGCTGGTACAAGAGTATGTTTGGCAGCTGATCCAGCTGAAACGTTGCTCAGCAATAAATATAACAGTCTGTGCTGACGTAGGAGAGGGGATTATGTAGTGCCAAGAAAGAGTAACTGAGGATAGGGGGGAATGAGTACTGCAGGACTTCTTGAAGTAGCAGTTCTGGCTTGTGCTGGCTTATTGAGAGCTTTGGGAAACTTGGAAAACCATGTGAGACAAATTAATTCATGGTTTGAAACTGAATCGGAAATCCTCCAGAGGGCGAGATTGGAACCATTGGTTTTCCTGCCTGTTTCATGTTCACTGAGCATACTTCTGAGAAATTAAACAAACAACAGTACAATATGGATATCATGGAAATATTTCTGCTGAAGAATCAGGACTGTACTCTATCTAGAAGGCATGAACGTTTAGTAGTAATACGTTATCTTTGGAAACATGCATTATTCCATCAATAGAGAGATTTATTCACTTGATTACGCTTTAGTTTCATCATCTAGTGATGATAGAGCTGTCTTTCTCATATTTATGTAGTGGTCTGGCATTTGGCCTCCCTGAATTCTTTTTTTTTGTGCAGATGTGTGATTTCAGTATCAATTCCTGTATTTTAAATAAACTAGAAATTTATTGTGCAGGTATAAATTAGTGTTTACATTGATGTAGCCTGTCTCTTACCTAATGATGTGTGTGTGTATGTATGCATGCAATCCGGTGTAGATGATGTAGAGAAAATAGTTTTAAGAACTACGGTAATGTTATTTTCTCAATCTAGGTTTTGTGTTTTCTTTATATGGAGGTAGAGAACATCCTGTCTCTTGAATTGAGTCATGGTAGGCTTAGAACCCAGGGTCAGTGGAAAGCAAACCAGCCTACAGCTGAAGAACCCTTTACATATGCTTTTTTTAAACCTTATTTTAAGTTTGTTTAAACACAGTTCATTTTTTGTCCGTTCAGCCTTAAATTGTAGTATACTACTGATTTAAAGAAGTCTTAAAGCTTTGATGCCAGATTAGCTACAACTTTGCAGAAGTTGGTCCTGAACTTTAAAAAAAAAAAAAAAAAAAAAGTAGTACATACTGCTTTAAATTTATTAAACTGTATATGAACTGACAGTCTAGAGAAATCTTATCTTCACGCAGGCTGACAAATGAGTTATTTCTGCCTGCCCTTTCCTTCCTCTTTGGAGGCAATTATGGAAGGATATCCAAGTAATCTAACCACATTAACAAGCAATTGCAGCATGGCTAATGCAAGGAAGCTATTGCTTATGTAAACCAAAAGTTGGTTCCAAAATTCTGCTTCTACAGTTGCTGGTAGGGTTTGGATTCAACAGGATCAGGATCACGTATCTACGCTTAGAAGAAAAGGCAGGAAGAAGTAAAACATAGGAGATATGATACTGCTGTTAAAAACTAATTGCTGTAGTGCTGCCGCCTACTGCTGGATGATTCAGGTCATGGAAGTGAGATGGCGAACACTACGGAATTTGTGGCAAGTGTATCAGCTTTACAAATTCTTTAATCCTGCAGAGGAGGGAAAAGCGGAATACATGAAACTGTGGCAGCAGATGCAGAGTAGTCACAAGTTTTTCATGCTGTGCTGCCAAATAACATGCGTGTAATCATGCACCATTGTATTAGGTTCCTGTGCAAAGTTGTTTTCCTTGAGTTAGTGGAGGGTGCAGTTTCGTGATTTATGTAAGCTGTTCCAGGACAGTAGTGCTGCTGTGAAAAAGGCCAGTCCCGCTTGGTGCATAAACCAAATTTTCCAACTCCCCCTGCCCCTTCTGATTAGTACTGATCCTTTTTCTCTTGTCTGTGTATGTATTTATGGGTTAGGTTTAGCTGGATCAGTCGTGTACCTTCACATTGTGATTGCTAGTGCACCTTCATGACTTTTTATACATTGTCTCAGGTTAGCATTAGGTTAGCTTAATCTGGTTGTAAAACTGCTTCTGTAGATACGGATTTTGCCATGTACAAATACTTGCATGCAATGTCTAAAAACAGATACTGGGTAAAAATAGGAACTCTGTTCCGCACTCTATATAAATTTTTGAGGTTTTTTTTTCAGGGAAAATATCTTGTTCTGACTTCTGAAATTTTTTTCCAAACTTTCTTACATCTTTTTGAACTCCTAGTAGTCATTTATCTTCTATTGTTGGAATGAATGGAAAAATCTTTGAGCCTGTAAACAATGGACCAAAGCATCCCTTCTGGGAAACTGAATTTTTTATATACAAAGAAAAATGTTGAGCATTGGATCTGTGGAGTTTGTGCATTCCTCAAACAGTATTGAAGATTTTGGCTGGTTTTATGCTAAGAAAATTGTTTGAAGTTTTACTGGTTTTGTATTCTAGCAAAGCAGTCCTAGCGACATGCAATTTACACTGGTTGTTGCTGCTGTTCCCCTGGATTCACGGGAGGTGTGGGGAGGGGATGGAGGGGGAAGCATGTGTTTACTTCTGTAAGAGCATTTATGTTGCCAGTTTTTGCTAGTCATAGCTGTGTTTATCAAATCATGTTGTTGAAAGACACTACCGTGGCAGTAGTGTACCATAGTGTACATCTGACCTTCAGTCTCTGATTTAGGAACTGACAATATTCCTAATAACCAGCTTTGTAAAATGAGGTAGAGTCAAACAATATCTGCACTCGCCAATATAAACCAAGTTATTAAGCTTCCAACAAGTACTGAAAGATTCAGTTATAGACTGTACAGCCTAATGTATACATTTGTGGGTGTACAGAAATGAGAAGGACAATATTTGTTTTATGCAGTTCAAGATTCGGTAACTAATGCATCGGCCTGCTTCAGAGGATTACTGGTCTAGAAAAGCAGTGATTTAAAAAAAAAAAAAAAAAAAAAAAAATCTACCAAGCTGGGCTCATTACCCTGGATTTAAATGTACATTACAATTGTTATAAGGCAGAGGGGGAGGGAGCTTTCATTTTATTCTTGATTACTTAGTCCATAGTAGCTCATGCATGTAAGAAGTGGTGGAGCACAAATAAAGATGAATAAAAGAAGTTAAGCAGCTTTAACGACAACAAATGACCACCTCCTGTTTTCAGGTGCTTTTAAGAGGTTTAAATGAGATACTTGTTCAATAATCCTATTGAGACACAGTGAGGCTTTTGAAGTACTTTCTATAGTGTTGAAAACTGGTGAAACTCTGGCACTCTAGTATAGAGCAACTTGAAGAAAAAGATACTAAAACCTGACTTTATCACATCCTTTTTCTGTCTTATTTTAAAATTCCTTTGTAGCAAATATATATATGTGAGCATAAGTGATAATGTGCATGATCATATCAAGTATTTTTTAAATAAATATTTAAAATTTTGCTTATCAATAAATTTCTTTTTTTTTTTTTTCTTCCAGTTTCTTCGAATATGTGCCGATCTTTTCCGTTTGGTCCCTTTCCTAGTTTTTCTTGTTGTCCCATTTATGGAATTTTTGCTTCCAGTAGCTCTTAAGTTGTTCCCTAATATGCTTCCCTCTACATTTGAGACAAAGTCTAAAAAGGTAAGCAGGTCTGAATATATAATCCAGCAATACATTTTGAAAAAATTAGAACTTTACTTGGTAAAGAAAGAAACTAGAAAAATTCTAAAAAGAAGATTTTTTTTTTTTTTTTTTTGGTATTAGGGGAATGCTTTTGTCTTCTTTATGTTATTTTGATGATCTTGCTGTTAACATATAATAATGAACCAGCGCCATCCTAGTTTACCTTTTTATATGTGCAGGTGCTTAGCTGTCATGGCTGGAAACTTCTCTTGTCTTATTTGCTATCCTCATCTCCATTTTCTATGACTCTTACAAAGCAGAAATGAAAGCTATGAAACTTTATTTCTCTAGTTTGTATTAAAATACACAGACTTTGTTTTGGCATTTGTAGTCCTTACTCTTGATGCAAGGTTTTTTGTATGTATACTTAATATTTAAAATAGCTTCTTATGCATTGTTTTGTTTAAACTTTATTTCGTTTAGTTAAGTTTTCTTGGAATTGTTTAGAGCTTTGTAAAAACACACCAAAAAGCCCCACAAGTTCTCACTTTCAGAGCACAAAAGACTTACATGACTTTTGTACATAGTGTATATATAATCAATCATGATTTTATACCTGGATCTAAGTAACCATTGATTTCTAATGCTGTGATAAATTCTTTTTTGTTTGGAGGAGCTATAGTGTAGGATTTCTGTGCTGGATACAAGAGTTGGGAATTACCCTAACCAGTTGGTTAGTTTCTATATTTTATTACTAATTCAGAGGGTGCAGGTTAGTTTTAGCAGGCCACTCATGCTGCACTTCACTCTGTTGGCATTGCATCTCGTGCTTCATGGAGCTTGAGCTGATCAACCTATTTTTCAGTGTGATTTGGGGATCTTTGGTAAGAGTGAATGTCCTCTCGTGATACGTGTATTACAGCAGAAGTTCAGAAGTACTCTACAACTTGTCTGCGGGCAGAAGTGGTATTTAGTGTGCATATTTCTGGAAAGAACTTTTAAAACCAAATATTTTGTTAACAGGAGGAGAGATTGAAGAAAGAATTGAGAGTAAAGCTTGAATTGGCTAAATTCCTTCAAGACACAATTGAGGAGATGGCCTTAAAAAATAAAGCAGCCAAAGGAAATGTTACAAAAGATTTTTCAACGTTCTTTCAAAAGGTAAAATTTTTTTTAAAAAGTATTTTCTCTTCCTACCAAAAAAATAGATTTGCGTTTTGTTTGGTCTATGGTAATTGTCAGATACTTTTATTCTGTTGGATTTGAAGAAGCAGGATATAATAGGTTTTTTAGGATAGATTTCTTTTTTGCAAGTAATACTTCAGTGTGCTGAAGTTTTACTGTTCTTCGCTTTGGTGTTGTAGCTGGTACTTTCACTCTCTGATTCTAGAAGCAATATATTTCTGCTCATTTGCTTTCTTGTTCTCTTATTTTGTTAATAAGTCACTTCTAACATTAGAAAAAATAATGCACTCAGTGATTAGTCATGTAGTTTTTGACCTCTTTTTTTGAACATTGGGTGTAAAAAGTGGGAGAGAAGACTTATTTCCTAATTAACTGATTAAAACTTAGTGGGGCAAAAGTAAAAATTTCTTGTCAAATTTCATTCTGCTTGTAAAAACAGTTTTTAAATGCACAGGTGCTATACTGCTGAAATCCTTTTGGATACTGACTAGAATGTGGTATGATTGGGGTTTGCTAGAATGCAAGTGCTGCGTTTGGTGCAAAATTTTTCTATTCACAAGCAGTTGCTGACACAGAGAATAAATGTCAGATATCTGCCTCCTACACTGATGGCCTTCAGGTTTGGCAAGTTGTAGGTAAGGGTAAGGTGTTCCCTGGAGAAATGAAAAATACCTTCTTAAATCTTCTGAGGATAGGATTTATCTCAGTTTGCTCGCACTTAAGATTTCTCTTAATGGTGGGGCTGTTGAATAAGAGATCAACCATCATCAGGTGCTTTGTTGAAAGTAAGAGTGTAGTCCCCTCCTTTGGGGAGAGTATGTATTTGCACAGAAAAAGGCACATAAGCCTGGGGATTTCAGACCTGAACTTTACAAGTCCTGTGAGCTAGCTGGAGCTTTTCCTGCTTGCCAGTGGTGAGAATAAAGTTTTAAAGGGTGGGGTAATAAGATCATGTTGACTGTGCTGAGTAGGTTACCTCAGATACTGATATTGGCAAGTTTTGCCAGTCAGTATCTGTTTGCAAAGTCCGTGTACTTTGAAGCTTCTATGCAATCATCTGTTTCTGTTCTTTTTTCATCTGCAGAAAATTTTAAATGGTTAGTTACAGCAGTTAGTAGTTGAAGCGCTGACGCTGCAGACTCTGGGAGCGTGCCACTGCCATGCTTCATGTTTGGAACATTTTTTTTCTTCTGAAAGAACTGCTACTGAGAATTTACATTTGGCGGTTAATTTCTGTGGAAATAAATGACGTATCACTCCACATTTGCTGGAGGAAGTCCCAGGTTCCTCTCATGACTGACTAAAAAGAAGTTTCAGGCCCTGCATTTCTTATATGTGGGTGTGCTTTTTACAGCTATATATTTCTCATTTTTGCCATGGAGACAAACTTTATTGATGTCATTTCACTGTACTAGATAATAAATGTCAGAGCAAGAACCAGCTTAAAAGTTTCCCACCTTTTTGCTGTTCTTTTATAGCTGCTTCTGCAGTGAAGTAGTTGATGCTGCAAGAACCATTGATGACAAGAGTTTGCTGCAAAATTCCAGAATTTATCTGTGTTGCTTTGTATCTAGTGACATACTAAAAAGTTTCGGTTTGCACTTTCAAGAAACATATGCTTGGCTTTGCTAAAATTCAGCTTTAAACAAGGAAGAAAATACTTTCTGGTATTTTTGAAGTTCCATTTTTGGCTCCTGTAGTAAAGGAGCTATTGAAGTGGAACAACAAGGCCTTTGACCTTTCTTTCTCTGAGTTGGTTTCTCTGCTACACAAGTATCCTGGAGGTTAATGGACTCAAGACTATCTTGTCTTCCAAATTTTTATCTTTTCCTGTACTCAGGAGCTGTTCATTAAAAGATTTGAGTTGGCAAGTAAAACAGCTAGGCATAATAAATCAGGCTGTATAGGAAATGTTAGGTTTTCAGACTGTACTTATGTCACTTAGCTTATATTTTCTTTACAGGGCTTAAAAAAAGGTAGAGGGATTGGGAAAAGTGTTTTTTGGATATCTGTGTACTTACTGATAGTAAGTTTAGACTATTTAGACTTCCGTTTAGACTGAAGGTGTTAAGTGGGAGTACTTAATTGTTAAGTTCTATAGATTTTGGATTCAGTAATATCACTAATAAGCACTTGATGGTGTACTTAAAATAGAAAAATCAACATTTATACAGGTGATAATGTTTTACTCCGACCTGATGAGACTAGGGAATGATTTTTTTTCTACTTTGAACTGTTATTTCTGCTTCCAGTATTTGAATCTAATTACTGTGAAGTGCCATTTGGCAACGCATAACTTAAAAGCTTAACTTTGCGTTTGTACAAGCAGTTACATAGAACCTTCTATCAAGAAGGATGCAGAGTCCTTTCCCAAATAGCAGTTTATATTTTGGAATAACTTCAGGTACAAGTGCATTTGCACTGAAGTGCTGCAGAACAGCTAGGAGCTGGAAGCAAAACAGTGTTGTAACAAATGCGGTTGTGGAGAGAATGTAGGTGGCTAAGTGTCCAAATCCATGTTTCATAGGGACGCCAACGTGGCAAAATTTTTGCTGTTGGATGTACTGCTCCTCTATCTTCACAGGGTGATGCTTTTAATGTGCTTTTATGTTTAATAAGTATGGTACCAGAAGGAATACTTGCCAGTGTGACTTCTGTAGAAACTATTTATTTGCTTAGATATATATGTGTTGGGTTTCTTGGAGGTATCTCGTGGCAGTGCCAACTCAGACAGACCTGCTCATTAGTATACCTATGAATCTAATTTTTGTCTTAAGTAAGTTATGCAATCTTGTTGGAACTATCAAGACCGTCAATTCTTTTGCCTTTTATAGCAAATAAGTTGGGGTTTTAAAATTTTTTTTTCATGTCTCCCGTGTGTTCTATTTCCTATCCCAAAATTGATGCGAAGTACTTGAAAAAGAGAATATTTCTATTGTTCAAAATAATGCCCAACCATAACATTTGCTTTGAAAAGCTTTCTGTGTGTTTGTTTTTTCTTACAGATCAGGGAAACTGGTGAAAGACCCAGTAATGAGGAGATCTTAAGGTTCTCTAAACTGTTTGAAGATGAGTTGACTCTGGACAATCTAACCAGGCCTCAGTTGGTGGCACTTTGTAAATTGTTGGAACTTCAGTCAATTGGGACAAATAACTTTCTCCGCTTCCAGCTGACTATGAGGTTGAGAAGCATTAAAGCAGATGACAAGGTGAGTCATTCTAAATAGGCACTGGTTAATAATTTTGACATGTAAGAGTAGTGAGTGTGTGTTGGATATACGTATGTCTTCTTAGGCATTTTCCTTTTTTGTCTTAATTTTCTCATTTTTGAACTAACTTAGAACAGAAAGGCTTGAAGAGCTTAAAATCAGAAGTGTCCTTATTTGTAAAGAAAAAGCTGACCTTTTTTTAATCTACCATTAATTGTAATGAAAGTAATTGTTACAAAGAAAAGCATTTCTATGAAACTATAATTTTAAGGGAGCTGATAGAAGTATTAACTTAGAGATATTGACATTACTATTATGGAGCTTTTAAGACTACAGTATAATGTTCACTGTTTAAAAAGTGGAGGCTATTTTGTGTTATCACAGCAGCCTCTAGTGGCCGTTGTAAAAATACGGACTTCTGTGTGCGCGTTGATGGTGGTTCTTCAGTTTTGAGTTATTACATGTTAAAGTTTATTTTATGCTTTGTGCAGCTGATTGCTGAAGAAGGAGTTGATAGCCTGACTGTTAAAGAACTGCAGGCAGCTTGTCGTGCCCGAGGTATGAGAGCTCTTGGTGTGACAGAGGAGCGTCTCAAGGAACAGCTTAAACAGGTATGTTTTTGCAAGACTGAATACACAGACCTAACTTCAGTTGCTTGCTCTGATTTTTGTTATGATTCTGAGAAATCGTTTTGCTTCTGTTCTCATTAAAGGCTTGGTTAAAACAGTCTTTCTCCTTAATAAGCTTTTGTCGTGTACTGTGTGAGTATGTAGTAGCAGCGGGTTTCTGGCTTTTGACTAGGCCATGATGTTTTGTTGATGCAAATAGATAATTAAACATATCCAAAATATGTTTGCAGTTTTGGCACTTTGTCTTGTTAAGTGTTTGTATTACTCTGTAAAGAACTTTTCTTCAAGTAGATCAGTTCTTTCTCTTTTGGTGTTGCCTGGTTTAGAGGAAGAGGCATGTGAAACTAAATGCTTTTTCAAATATTCATACAATACTTCTTGAAATACTTCTGCAAACAAAATACTTCTTCATATATTTCAATGCAATTGCTGTAATTCTTAGCTGCTTATAGCCTGTAGTTCCTGTGCTAGGATACTGACTGATAAGCAGAGGTAAAAAAAATTACTGTTTTGTGTATACTTGACTTGATCTGTAAAAAAGAAAAAAATCCAGAAGTTAATTTGTTATATGTATTGCATTTATAGTGGTTAGATCTGCACCTGAACCAGGAAATCCCTACTTCGTTGCTTATCTTATCCAGAGCCATGTATCTTCCAGATACGCTTTCTCCAGCTGATCAGCTTAAAACAACGCTTCAGACACTACCAGAGAGTGTTGTAAGTATTGATATACATAGTCTGCAACCAGCTTTCAGTATCATCACTGAAAATCCGTTCAGGGAGGTAGATGTTCTTCTTGGTTCCTTTCCTTTCCTTGAAAAGCTAAACCATGAATAGGTTTGAGTGACCTCTGAACACAGAAGAAGTTGGCTTATATGTGGAGGGGTCTGAGAATAAAGCAAATAAAAGGCAATATTTCATTGCATGACAGTAGACAGTAATAGCATAAGAAGATTTAGAATACCCTTTTTACTGATATAAAAAAAAAAAAATCTACGCTCCAGGCAACTTAAAGACATTAATACATGAAAATGTTGATGATGATGTGTAGAGAGAGGAATTATCTGACTAGATTATTGGTAGTCTTGAGATAAAGAGAATGAAGAACATGTACAATTTCAGGGTAAAAAGTTCTTGTTCTCAAAGAAAGAGAATTATCTTTTTCTGAGAAGTGCAAAAATAGGGTAACTTTTGGGGGTTTTAACTACATTCATTAGCATACCTGTCCTACCTATCTTAATAAGGACATATAAATTTCTTATATTATGTAGACATATATATATATATATATAGACACATACATAGACTTTAATAGACTTCCTGCATTATTTATAGGCCAAAGAGGCTCAAGTCAAAGTGGCAGAAGTTGAAGGTGAAAAAGTAGATAACAAAGCACGGCTGGAAGCAACACTTCAGGAAGAGGAAGCCATCAGAAAAGAAAATGAAGAAAAAGAGATGGAAAGATTGTCTGAAGCTGCAGAGAAAGCCAAAGAAACCCTTCAAGTTGCAGCCATGGTAAGTTCTGGTCTCAACTATTCTGAAATAAATGTCAGTGATGTAGAAACTAGCATGTTATGAGTTACTGCCCCTGCTCTGGGTGTTGCCTGCAAGAAACTGGACTTTAGGCTCACATATGCAAGATGAGGGAGAGTATTAAAACAGACTGCAACACAGAAGGGTTGGCTGTGAAACATAAAAGATTGTCTCAGTCTTATGTAACTTTGATTTCTCTTTCCTCTTAATTAAAGTAATAAGAGAAGCCTTTTATTTCTGTAGCAAAGGTGATGGTTCTGTTTGTTGTTTTTTTTTTTTTTTTTTATTTCCCCCACCCTATACTTTAAAAGTTCTTATCTTTGACTCTTTCTTTTTGTCATTAACCTGATAATGTCATTGTATAATACTTGACTATAAAAGCTGCTGGCCTACTTTACTGGTGAACTAAGCCACAGGAGCTCACAGGCATAGTTCATTAAGTGCAAGTGGGTATTTTAATGTGAAACCATTCAATGTGTTGCAGTTTTTTTTAAAGTTGTCTTCTCATTAAAATGTCTGTGTCTACTTCAGCAACTGTTTCTATTTTGAGAAGTCATTCTTTACTGATGCTAATATGGATAATGTTATCTTTGTTTTATTTAAAACCTCATGGGTCTTTCAAATTTAGAAAGAGGTGGAATCAGCAGTAGATCTTGAAGCAGCTGCTCTGCAAGTTAAAAAAAGTGAGATGGCTATGGATACTGAACAAGAACTGGCAAGGGCAGATATGGCGATGCACTCAGAGACACTGAAAGATACAGCACCAGTATTGGAAGGCATTAAGGTAATCTGGATAACTGTATGTTTTTATACTTTTTAATGTAAAGAGTCAAAACATTTAGGTAAGAGCCATGATAAGTTTCCTGGCTGTCCTTCATTTTTCACCCTCTCACTGCATTCTATCAGTTAAAACCAGCTAATTAGTAGATTGCAAATTCTTAACCACCAATGCAGAAATTGAAGTCAGCACAAAACATCTGTGAGTGAGTACCTCCTTTATCTGTCTGTGTTACTGAAACTAATATACCTATTTTGGGGGGGCATTTGCACTGGCTATAGACACACTGGTTCTGTGCATGTCTAATCTATGTGTAGTTAACACAGGAGGAGGGAGAGGGCAAGTGTAGGTAAAGATGAGTGTTCCTTTCTTTTGAAGGGTGTAGCTAAGGCCAAAGGATTAAGTAGGAAACTAAGTTTGGACTATACTAGATTTGTATCGACTTCCTCTTCTAAAATGATATGAGCAGTATATGTACGCTATAAAAACTTTTCAGGGTATTCTTTCACTATTTCTGTAGTATGATGTTGAACATAGTTTATACCCCTGTTAAAGTAACAGATTAATTTCTAGGATTAGCATACTTTGTTACAGTCAAAGCATGCTGGTTTTAATCATTTGCTACCTGGCTGGCCTGTAGCTCCCCAGAGTCTCCTCCTTGCCCTTACTGAAGATAGGAGTCATATCTGCTTTCTTCCAGTCCTCAGAAATCTTTTCTGATGACCATGTCCTTTCAAAGATAACGGAGAGTGGCCTCTCAGTGACATCAAACAACTCCCTCAGCTCTTGTGGTTGTATCCCATTAAGTCTCATGGACTTGTGTGTGTTAGTTTGTTTAAATGTTCTCTGATGTGATCCTCCTCCACTGATGGTGGATATTCCTTGCTCCAGACTTCCCCATTAGTCTCGAAGACCTGGGATTCCTGAAGGCCAGTCTTATCAGTAAAGACTGAGGAAGGCAGTGACTACCTCTGCCTTTTCCATGTCCTTTTGCACCAGGTTCCTTGTCCCATTTAGCAGCAGGGTCATGTTTTCTCTTGTTTTCCTTTTGCTCCCAATGTACTTGTAGAAGCCCTTCTTGTGGCCCTTCATGTCCTTCACCAGATTCAACTTGAGGTGGGCTTTGGCTTTCCTGAACCCATCCATGCATGCTGGGACAGTGTCTCTGTATTCCTCCTGGGTCACCTGTCCCTGCTTCCACCTCTTGTATGCTTTCTTTTCATGTTTCAGTTGTACCTTGAGTTTTATTTGTAGCTGAGCACTTGATTTTTGTCCATGAGGTTTGATAACAGGATTTTTGTCAGTCCCAGTGTTACTTTGCAGAATAACAACATTAATTTAAAATGGATGTTTTTAAGTAGAAAAAATATTTTCAATTTTCCTGGACAGCATCATTCTCTACCTGCTATTATTATAACATTGTTTACTTTAGAATGCTGCCAAGAAGGTTTCAGTGGTAATAACAAAATGGAACTAATCCATATTGAAATCGTGCATTGTTGTGTGATGAGTTAACTGACTCAGCTGACTGTGTAGCTGGGTGCATGATAGTGCAGCCATGAGGAATGCTGTGGGAGGGAGGCAGGCAAGGCTGGGATCATCATCTCATTTGGAAACAGCAAGGATGTGTGATGTCGCAGCTAGCTTACACTGCCACATCTGGCATAGCATTCGCATTGCTGCCTGCCACGCCACCAACGCTGTGAGAATGTATGACACCAGGCCACAAACAAGACTTCTTCAACAGCCCTAACTGATACGAGCAAACAAGAAGTAAAGTTAGCGTGGCATTTCTTAACCAAGGTGACAGTGTGGCCTGTCCCCTAAAGATGCTTTCAAAGATTTTAAATGCTGTGAAACACATTCTTGCCTCTTAGAGGAAAAAGGTAAGACTCCCAGCTTCTTGAAGATGACTGATTTTATTTGAGGCAGAGGAATTTGTTTTCAAACTGCGTTGTTTGGGTTTTTTGGGTTGGGTTTTTTGGGGAGGGGTAAAGTGAACTATAGATGTTGTATTAAAATCAGAAGTGAGATTGATACCTAGATATTAACAGTACACTGAAACTCTTTCTGAGTTGACAAAGGGGCTGGATGCCTAGTTTGTGAAGTGTTCTGTAGTTGTTTCTTGGAAGCATATCATCCTTCTGCTCTGTGTTTCTGGCATCCTTGTTTGTATGTGTCTTTCTGTACTCTACTTGTGTGGCTGTTCAGAGTTTAGCCATTCAAAATAAAAGCTGGTGTATGGGTAAGATTAATGTGCTAACTGTAGCTAGTATTATGGGATTTTAGCATTTTTAATGAATTGCCTTGAAGTCTTATTCTTTAAGTATTCAGTTGGCAGTTAGATTTTTATTCTCAGCTTTTCAAGAGACAGGTATACTTCACAAACTATGGATGTTCATCCTCATTCTCACAAAGGTTGTTGAAGATAACTTTGCTCCAGCTCAACTTCCTAAACTTAGCTCTGCACATTTTTTTTGTGTAATCTGTCTTTCCTGTACGTAATGAATCATTTCTCAATCATTTGGATTTTTCACCCAGCAAAGAAGGAAGTAAAACATTCTTAAATGAGACAATCAGGTACAGAATTTCAAATAGCCAAAACTCACATAATGAATCACATTAGCTGAACTTAATACTGATGCACTTAAAAAATACGTACCATAGCAAACTAATTGCCTTAGTATTTATGATCTTTGCATTAGCATCAAAATGCAGATTCTCTGCATTAGCCTCAAAATGGCTATGAACAATACTGACTCCGAACATGGAAAACGAATTTTGAGTCTGTTTTTTCTGTTAAAAGACCTGAAATCTTTGAGGAAAATCACAAATGTGTCTTTCACTAATTTGTATATATTTTGTTACAGGGTGAGGAAATCACTAAGGAGGAGATTGACATGCTGAGTGATGCTTGCACCAAGCTGCAGGAACAGAAAAAATCATTAACAAAGGAGAAGGAGGAGCTTGAGGAATTGAAGGGTGATATCCAGGAGTATAGTGAGGTGAAGAATGGGGCATGGAAGTTCTATTTTTATTTCTGTTCATGTTTAGTTCTAGCATAAATGATCCACAAATTTAAAGATTATCTTGCTTGGATGTCTGTGACCTTGTAGTTGGTAGCTGAGTGAATGAACTTTGTATGGGACAATGCAGAACCTCATTTGTATAATGTGTTTAAAGCCTAGTTAAAATCATTGGAGTAGTTCCCACCAGATGAGAATCCTGTTCCTGCTCTTATTCCCGGGGAGACTAGACTAACAGGTGCTAACTGTTGGTGTGCTGCAGTTCTTTCTTATCAAGCATAGATGTCAGTATTACAGATACTTCAAGTTAAGTAGAATGAATCTTATACAATCTTATGAAGGATGTGGAAAATAACATTTAAGGGGTGCATTAAAAAGGCAGCAGTGTTATAATTTATTGTTCTAATCCCAGTTTGGCTTTATATGTCTATATATTTGCATTTCATTTATGAATGGCTCCTGTCTTGGAATGCTAGTCGAAGTTAGTAGTGTCTGTTGTTGAGAATTCACACCAACAAAAGCTTTTCTCTCTTGACCATTTCTTTTAGGATTTGCAAGAGATAAAAGAGCTCTCTAAAACTGGCCAGGAAGAAGCAGTGGAAGAGTCAAAGGCAAGCAAGCGATTGACCAAGAGGGTGAACCGAATGATTGGTCAGATAGACAAAATTATTAATGAATTAGAGACAAGTCAAAAGACGGTGGATGTAAAGCTGGACGGTGGTGATAGTCCTCCTGCTGGGTGAGTGACTTGAGAGCACTCAATGTGTCTCATGACTGTTCATCTTCAGTCTTGCTTTTGTCTGAGGTGTGTTAGATAAGAATTAGCAAATAAGTTGCTGTTTGGAATGTTAAGATAATTTATTTTAAAAATGAAATTAATAAAATTGTGCTGTAGATTTTCTGTCTTCTGAGGTATGTTACATATGGTTGAAATGACGAAGGAAAAAAGCAGGCATAATTCCCCAGATGCTAGTCCTGTGCGGGTTCTGAAAGTCAAAGCATCAATTAGTATCTTACCATCTTGTTCACGCTTCTAGCACTAATGGTGTTGCAGGTGAAATCATGCCTTTAGTCATGCTCCTCATGCAGTAGGTTTGCTCTGTGTCATTGATTGAAAAGGTGTGCAGCAGTATGGTAAGCATATACTCATGTTTGTTGTTCTTTAGCAGTGAAGATGTCAGTGAGGAGAAAAATTGCAAAAAAGTCTATTCTTTCTCTGGAGGGAAATGGGGAAACAGGTCTAATGGAAGTAAGGAGATAATTTTACATGGTCCCTTTCTGAAAATTTGCTTCATTTCAACTTTAACACACTTGCAGGTTTTCAAAGAAAAATCTTTCTTTGTAGTTTCATTGCAAAATTCATCTATCAACACTTTTCCAGGTCTTAATGTTACTGGAGAGTCTTTCAGGCAGTCATATGCTGAATGGTCATAGGTTGCATATTGGAGGCACTGAAATACCTAAAAACTGTGACTGTAATTCTCACAGCTTGTGATCGTGAATGTTGTATTAATCTAGCTTATGCTTGCACCATTTTGTGTGATTCATGAAGAGAGCTTCCCAGCTCCCATAGAGCATACCTAAGCAGGATTCTGCTTTTGTTCCTTTGGAACTTTGTTTTTTCCAGTCCCCAGGGCAAAAGGTTATTTGATTCAAATTTTGTGTAACAAGATTAAGGTGGCCATATGAATAGTGCTATAGAGAAGTCGTTGATCAAAATGATCTGAATTTGTAAATTAAAAATACAATCTGTTTGTACTGAACATAATTATACTTTATGTAGTGGATGGTTTTGTGGATAATTTTGTAAGTGATTGTGGATGACTGAAAATTATTAGTTTAAATATTGCTTAATTGTTGAAGGCTTGCTTTTTAACCTTCAAGTTGGTGTAGTCATTACCAGGCCATCAAGAGTCATAGAAATGACACAAGTCTGGGACATTTAGTGACAGCTTAAGAAATGCTTCTTGAACAAAAGTCAGTCTGTGCCCAGAGGTTAGGCCGGGTATGGAGCTGGGACTATACAGATAAAGCCCTTGTGGTTAATATTTATTGAGTTCACGGTCTCCTGCATTTCAACTTGACCTATGCTGGAAGATGGTTCTTCAAACCCAACAAAACTACATAGGCAAGCAGAGGCTTTAGGTTGCAGACGACAGACAACTTCAGCTTCATGAGATCAGTAAGCAGACAGTGGAAATATGTGAAACCTGCTAGTCACGATGTCAAGTTTAGTCCTTTCTTCTACGAAGCCTGTTCCTTGATATGAGTAAATGAAGCCTGTTTGAACAAAACAGCTAAATTGCTAAAGCGATTAGTTCTCAGCTTTTGTTTTCCTGTGACTTTCATTAATTTTGTGTAGGCCAGCCTCTCTAAATCTAGAAGGATGACAGGTGCATGGCACTGCATCTTTGGTAAATGGGGCAGGGGGAGGCAAAGGGCATTAGGTACACAGCCTGGGAAGCACAGAAACTGTGCTGAACTTCATTTCAAATGCTACTGGATAACTATATTTGTGCAATAAAGCACGTGGAAACCAGAAGTGTGAGATTTGATGGTAAGATAAAGATTCATTTGAAATCTGCTTGCTGATCAGTAACTCGTTTTTGCTTTTTTGCGTTCTGTTCAGGATTATAAGTATATAAATAAATAATGTTTTTACAAATGACGTGCAATATAGTGACTTTCAGTACTGCCTTTTGTCGACTTTACTTCTTTGGAGTAGCTGCTTGCCATGTACACATTGTGCTTCCTCTCCAGGGAGAATCTCATCAGTATTGCTGAGCTAATTAATGCGATGAAACAAATCCAGAAGATTCCAGAGGAGAAGCTAACTAGGATTGCAGAGGCACTAGATGAAAATAAGGATGGCAAGATTGATATAGATAATGTTGTTAAGGTAAGTCTCCGGACTACTTAAAAAAAATAAGGTTAGCCATCCTTCAAACATTGTACCTGTTTTGACTTAAATTCATATTGCTGTCTTTTGCAAGAGTCTTTACTTGATGCCAGTGAGGTTTTTGGTAATGTATTGTGAATAGATCTTGTAATACATGTTAGCATCTTCAGAATTTATATGGCTATTTTTGGGGATGAGGGGAGGGGAAGTCTTTATCCTGTGTCTGTTACCCACGTTACCTTTAAAGCTGTAGGTTTTCCTGTATGCCTATGTCAAGTTCTGTAAAATATGGTAATTCTGTTGTGCTACTTATGATTGGGAGGGAGGATGAGAAGGAGCTTTGGAAGAACTACTTTTGGAATACCACTATTAGCCGAAGTCTTGACATGACATATAGATACACTTTATGTCAACACAAGATAATAGCTTCTCTTGCCTACTTGTATACCTTAGATATGTCATTGAGACCTGTATTTCCTTTGCTTGAAAGACATCAGACCATCAGTTGTCCTTTAGGTCCCTTGTAAATGACCTGTGTTCTTTGCCTGATTTGTCCTGTTTTCTCATTTTGTGGAACATTCTCAGGTTTTCCCTGCATTTCTCCTTCATTTTCTTGTTTCCTTTTTACTTGCTAAAATTAGAGATGTCCTGAAACTAACTTCCTTGCAAGTAATTTTCCTACTCAATACAGAAATAGCACTTAAACTGTGGCCAGCTAGAAAATACAGCATCAGCCTTTTGAAACTCATTTTTCCTCTCTACTGACTTGACTTGAAGTTGTCCCAGTGGTGATTATCTTCCCTGTTGCTCTAAACAACCATTGTACATTTAGCAGCACAGGTAAAATATACTTCTGAATTCTGTGTATAATGCAGAATAATTCTAGGGACTTGAGGAGTTATGCCAAGAATGTATTTGTACAAAAAGCTATATAAAGGAATTTGGAATCACTTGCTAAATTATTTTTTCCTTTTGCTTTCTGAAAGCACTACCCTCTCAACTTTTAAGTTTTTGTAAATTTGTGCCTATTTAGTACAGTAGGTCTTTTTGATAAAATTAAGCCTATAAAATAAGTGTTGTCTTAAATACTATTTCAGCAGGTACTGAATCTGAGCTTTCCATTGGAACAGATACAATAAATGGGTCTGTTTTACTGATGCTTTAGAATGTGAGGTTTTGTGTGCTGAGGTCAAAAGTTCTAGAACATGTGATTTAAGTTCTAGCTTTTTTTTAATATGCTGGATATGTTTGAGACACTGGTTGTAGTTTAAGTTTGTGTTTTGTGTAAGAAAAAACGCTGGTTTTCTTGAATATGAGAGAACCAATAATTTTTTTTTTTGTCTTGACAAAATTTATGATAGGAAAATGCCCCAATCATATAAAAACTAAATGCTCTCTCAATTTCATTTTATGTTCTTGTAGGTAGTAGAATTGATTGACAAAGAAGATATCGATATTGGCACCAGTCAGGTTGCTGAGATTATGGCACTGCTTCAAAAAGAAGAAAAACTGGAAGAAAAAGAGAAAGCAAAGGAAAAGCACGATAAAGAAGCTGCAGAAGCAAAGAATTGAGCTTCAGAATCTGAAGCTAATCCCAACTGTAACCAAAACCTTGTATATCTTTCTGTGTCTAATGGCTACGTATTACTTGAGCTTTGTGATTATGGGAAGTGTTTTGAGCTGATTCTAGTAATAAATTATAGATATGTTTTCTGACACATGGAATGACATTTCCGTTCATGAAAGAAGTGATTTACTGTCATTCCGTATAGATGAAAACAAAATACGCTTTTTTAGCAGTGCTCCTGCCCACAAAATCATGTATTTGCACTCATTGTTGTGGTACAGTGATCCATTAAACATGCAGGTTTGCTGTATAAATTAAGTGTATCATGGAAAAATGTTTCTCATTTATTTTCTTTCGTCATTATATGGGGCCCAACCTTGCTCTGCTTCTACCTTTTAGCTTTTTCAGAATTTAATACAAACTTTCCCTTCTGTCACAATATTACATGTTTTTAACCTGTTAGTGAAGATTCTCTGGCTTCAGTAGTAGCTACTTAGATTGAGTTTTATTTAAGCTAAATATCACTAAGCTGTTGCCTCACTGACGGAGAATGTGACATTCTAATCACTTTTATGAATTCATGATTATTATTTTTTTTCTGTTGAAGGGAAAGTCAGACTTATTTTTCCCTAGAATGGAAACTTCCCATGAAGTTTTCTTCTTATGGGTGCCTTAAATTTCTTAAGACTGGGAGTAGAGGATGTCACTTCTACTCAAAATTCCATGAATTACTAAAGCATTAGAATCACAGGAGCCTTCAAAATAGTTTCAGAACACAATCTGTCACACAGTAAAGTGAGTTAAAATGTTTGTCTAAATAGCAAAATGAAAATAATCATAAGGGGAAAATGTCAGTTGTGATCTTTTTGCATAGATTTTTTTAAAAAATGCAGTTATCTCCGCATGTTTGTTGTTTTTATGTGACAATTATTTACACCATAACTAGTTCTCTTACCTCTCAGTTTTCATCTCGGGTATAAAATCACTAACCAGATATAGTCAAAGTACATAAATACTTTCATCTCATGGCCTTGCTTACTGTGCAGTCAACAAGTCATGTCTGGTATTGCCAGTGCTTTGATTACATCATTGGCTTTCTAATTAATTGCTTATAGTTACTGTCTTTAACTGTGAGATTAAATACTGACAGTAGGTCAAGGTTCACTCATTAGTGTCTGTCCTTAGTAAATTTTTAAGCTTAAAAACTAAAATACCAACTCTGGGATGTTCCATAATTCCTGGTAGCCTAAATTTTCCACTCTTTCTTAAAATCTGTGAAGAAATACACAGTGTGACTTGAACCAGCAGGGTTGTGGTTTGTTTTTTTTATTTTATTTTTATTTTGCACCCAGTATTATAAAATATATGAACATTCTTGATTTTGTGTACACTATAGAGAGCACATCTTACAATGGTGCTGTACACAGTGATATCGAGGTGGGCAGTTAGCGCTTAATGCTTTTAGTCATAGTTGCATATTTTTGTAGAAAATGTTGACTCCCAAGCATATTTCGGCATAATTCCATGTTCAGTATTTATCTAGATTGGCTAAATTATTTGTGAAGACTTATTTGAAGTTAGTGGAACAAAAAAAGTTTTGACAGTCTCATGGCTTGCATGATGGACCATTGTATTTAGTTGTTTCCAAAGCAAGATGTACAGTAAGATGTACAGTACAATTAATTATAGAAAAAGGATCAGTGTTTAGTTCAAGTATCGAGTTCATATTCTGTACAGTTTGCAAAGAAAGCTGCTTACAGTAAGATCCTCCTGAGAATTAATGTAATTGTATCTGAAGTGTAAAATAGCTGTGACACAACTGAAATTTCAAATCAGTACAATCTTTGTAGTTAATGTACCCGTAAACAAGGGGACTGTTCTCTTTCTTGTAAATTGAGATTAACTTGCAGATTTCAGCCTGAAGGTCAGTTTGTAGATTTTGAAGATAGGATTTCAGTAGGTGCTTTTTTAGGCCAAAATTCCTTAGATGAAAATGCAAGAGTAAAACTAATTTCACAAAAACACAATTTAAAAACTAATTTTACATTGAATAATTTACAATTAGAATTAATGGGCTTTGGAGTATGCAAAATTTTGCAGTTGCATATCTTCAACTTGAAAATGATGCATAACAATCTTACTTGACATTCCTGAAACATGATAAAGATACTCTAAAATTGTCTGCTACCTTTCATGGAATATCAAAAACCTAAGAATTGTATGCACTTTAATGCATGCAAGTTTAAAACAGGGAAGTAGCAGAAAAAGCTGTTTTCAAAGATTTATTGATTAAAGTTTTACAGAGCTTTAACTGTCCTTACAGTAAATTATCTGATTGTAGTATTGGGGAGTTTAAGACACTTTGCTGCTGTTCTTTTTCTGTGTTTACTGTTCACTTAAATTTTCTGTGGATTAAAAAAGAAGGGAGTCAAAACTAGCTGATTTTTTTTTAATGAAGAATGTCCTGATTAAAATAATTGTGATACATTTATTGAACATTTTTAGCTTTTGGCCTTGTTTGAAATTTGGCATATTGTGAAATTTTAGCAGGTTAAATGTCAATCACAAATGTCAGTTTTCCCCTGTTACCTAAAGCATTTAAAGGACATACGCATCAACCATAGCGAAGCATTTTCACAGGGAATATTTTCCTTCTGATGTTGAAAGTAGGCAAACCCATGACAGCTGGACTTGAACACCACATGTTCTGCAAGCTTAAAAAGCTTAGAAAGCCCTCGGTGATTCCCATTTACCCAGTTTTGAACCTTCCCAAGCAGCTCTCTCCAGTCGATACAGTCAACTCCAGCAAATCGGTGGCTTGAGGACTAGCTTCAGGCAACATGCTGTGTTGTCTTCTGTGTTGACCAAAAGAACAGAAGCTGCAGTACTTTCAGAGAAAGGATGACTTCAGAGTGTACAGTAACTGGTCAGAACTTATTCCTGAATGAATATTTAATCAGGAGATGTAAATATTTGTTTAAATAATTAAAGGATGTGTGAGATTTCGGTGACCTTGTGACTTACACAGGCAAAGCCTCTAAGCTCAGAGTTAGGTGATCGGTAAGACTCTTGTTGGGGTTGTTTCAGATTCAAGTAAGATCAGATTTTGATTATAAACTATTCAGGGGGAAAAATGTAAAACATTTAAAAAGCTTTTAAAAAAAATGCATTTAGCAACAGGGAAGAGAGGTAAAGTAGGATGTAATTTCTTTTTTCCCCCTTCAAAACAAGCAGGTTATAGGACCTATTTTATTGAAAAACTTGTTTCCATTTCATGTTGGCTCAAAAGATTTTTTTTACTGAGATTTTCATCATTCACTGCATGCTGCAAGAGTAAATCTGCCTGCAAGTTAAGTACCAGAACGCTAATACCTCCTTTGTCAGCGGGACTGCATGCAGGTAGAGAATACTCTCTTGACAGGATAGTACCTTACACTTAGGTAGGCTTTGTCTGAGGGAAAAAGTTACGTCTTTTATACAACTCCAAAATACTTCTTGTAACTTTATATCTACATACCTTGCTAATCATTTAAACTTTAGCTACTTCAGCATGTATTTAAATACTTTTAAATTGTTTATATCAAATTATTTGGTATATTTAATTAAAAGAATAATCCCATATTCTGTTCTTTGTATATATTCCAGGTTTTGCTTTTCAATTGAAGAATTTCAGCCCATGTTACAAATTTAGGTTAAAAATCATTCGTCTGTGCTCTGAGCATACTGGTCCTGTGTTTGCCATAATGCAGTATAAAATTTTTAAGTTAATTGGAGCTTGTGTCCTTTGTTTAGTTATAATAAATGTATCATTTTGAAACCTAATCTCTCCATTATGTTTTTGTTGCTTTGGTTTATTTAGAGCTGTTCAGAAGAGATGCCAGTCAGAGCTGGACACTGACGAGCTGAGCATTATAACTGAAACGTTTGGGGTAAAAGAGGGCAAGTGGAGGACAAATCTTTAAACTGGGTGGGTGGTGAGGTGAGGTGGGTTGTGTGGGATTGGGGGTGTGTGTGTGTGTGTTAGTTCTTGCAGAAATTCTCCTGATGAATGTGAGACTGCTTGCCTGATGTAGTGAATTGTGCTAAACCATTCTTTCTAACTATTGTATTTTAGGTATGAAAGTGGGGAGCAGTGTACTCTTTACTATAAGGAACTAATGGAAAGGTTAAGATCTATTCCATGTAGAAATAAGTCTCCTTAGGAAAGATCCATGTTTGGTCTTTGCCCAAGCTAGGGGAGAAAACACATCTGAAATGGTTCTAAAGACTGATTATTTTATGCCATGCCATGCCCCTTGCCCCTGATTTTGCAAAATAATATGTATTCCTCTGTAATGCTAATATTCCTCACAAAGTTCATCCCGGCGTACAGCAGACTTTTAAGTCTTGGGCATATCCAACAATATGCTTTGTTAATTAAAAGCTGTTAATGATTTATTGCTACCTCTCCTCTCGAAGCTTTGGCAGCCTGGGTGGGAAGGCAGAGAGAGCCCAAGCCAGCAAGGTGTTCCAGTCCACAGCTGGTCCCTTGGAAATAACCGAGCTATCTCAAACATAACTTGCATTGCTGCTGTTTTGGGAGCTTCAGCGCTCGTCTTGGCCCAGCTGTGGTCAGCACTTACAGAAATGCATAGCAAAGAAGATCCAGACCCAAAAGATGCAGAGGTCCTGTTGCATGGGCCTGTGTTGACAAAAGCAGTCTCCTGGCTGCTTTCAAACAGGATTTGGGAATGTGCAAACATTGGATCTACTTTCTAGTGTCAAAGTATTTCAACAGATGGCTGAAAAGAACCTCCTGCCTTGAGATACTTCTAAAAAAACAGATAAGCTAGATTGGGTTGCAGTTTTTTCCTTCTTTTCCTTAAAGCCAAGTATATCAAATAAATGGCTTAAAAAGTGGCTGAACTTGTTCCTTTTAAGCTTTTGCATTAAAAATTTCCTTTAATGACAGACTTACTTAGGGTGAATAGGACTGTTGTGCAGCAGTGTGGTAAGACAGACTAGCAGAGAAATTGTGGCTTTGAGTTTGTAAATTAAATGTGGACATTGGCAAGTGCAGTTGATCGTAGTTACCCGTGTCCTGAATGCCCAAGAAAGAGACCGACTTCTGGATCGAGTGTTGTTTTTGCTGAGATATATTGGTTATATCAAAGAAATTACACTCTTTTCTAAATCTTTATTACACATTCATAACAATTATGTCCAGTTATTGTTACAATCTGAAGAAAAAATGGGGAGTTTTTGGACTCTCTTGCCTTGATATAAGGGGGTAACAAGACAGGGGTACCTGCGACCAAGCAGAGTGCCTGGCCAGTCTGGCTGGTGCGTAGGTGGTAGGCACCAGCCAAATTCAAGTCTCAGAAAAGCTGAGGCTGGAAGGGACCTCTGGAGGTCGTGTAGTCCAGCCCCCTGCTCAGAGCTGGTTTCCCTGGGCCGTGTCCCATCAGGGTTTGAGTATCTCCAAGGATGGAGACTCCGACACCTCTCTGCATCCTCTCTGGATGGACCTCTCCAGGACCTGTGCCAGTGTTTGATCGCTCTCAGAAATATAAGAGGTGTTTTCTTTCGTTTCCCTTGTGACAGATGAGGATAATCTGTTATTACAGATGTGAATTTATGCATTGCCCACAAATAGACACAGAGGGAATGGTAACTGACTTCACTAATTAGAAATAACAGATAATGGAGATATTGCTGTAAGTTCACTGGATGGAATCTTCTTTTACATTAGGCTGGTAATGCAGGTGTGCAGAAAGCTGGTTGGAAAAACCCCTGACTTCATGAAATCACAGTCTTAAAAATATTAATATAGAGAGATTTTTATTGCAAACTATTTTGGTGAAATGTCATTTAAAGGGTGAATACGTATGCATAGCGGTAGGGGGACAGATGGATAGTCTTGCGGTTGTTTCATCGACCTGGGGCTCTGGAAATCTGTGTTCCGTTAATGCCTATTCTTTCAATAATGCATTGCTTGGCTCTTGTGCCACTGTAACATAAAACCTCCTTGACAGTGACTGGGCAGACAACAAATTCTCCAGAGCAGACTGTCCCCGTGCAAGGACCTATATTACAGTATTCTGTAGCAATAAGGCTTTTAAATACTGAATGCAGACAGTGATGGACCATACCAAACAGTTTCTCTGGCTAAGGAATCTTATTTTTCTCGCTGCTTATATATTGAAAAACGTTTCTGGTATTTTCTTGAATTATTCCTCAACTGATGAGAGCAGGAGGATGTTTGTAGTGTGTTTCTAATTCCCTATACTCTGTGCTCACTTCCATTTTTGTGTATTATTGGATATAAATCTTTCTCAGTAGTTAAATATCCTTCACAGGTCAAAATTCTTTGGGGGCTCATTAGCATGTAAAATTTTACCCTTGCCAAACCTTCTGTGGTTTTCAAACATCAGTTTCTCTCATCTAACTGGCGTAAAGGATTTCTGCTATGCAAGAGATGGATCTAATTCAGATTTGCCTCTTTCCGTCTAGTATTTCTCTTTATGTATATTGGCAGAGCAGACCCCTTCATGAATGGCCTGATTTATGTCTCAGTGAATGCTGCAGCCAGCAGTTCAAGATGTCAGGTCTCCCGTGCGTGTGGGGAGCGGCTGTGGCTTCTCCCTCCCCCTCCTTTTGTCCTAGCTCCAGCCCGAGACCCATCCAAGTTCTTTCCTAGTATTTTCTAACCATGTTTTCACATCCTTGGGTAAGTGAGATCTTTAGACTCCCATCTGAAGGAGAGCTTCTGCAAGGAGCTGAAGGGCAACTGGGTGATGAGCAACAACACCAAAAAATTAAAAAAAGAAGTCTTAAAAATCTAACTAAATTAAGATAGGGATTAACAACCTGTTATGCAGAAAACCCAGGGATCTTTGCAGCCTGCTCCAGACTTCTAAGATTATTTTTCCCCCAGATTTAATCAGGTAATATATCCCAAAGTAGTAAGCAAATCAGCAGGGTTTTTTTTCTTCATCCTTCTTATCCCCCAACCTTTCCCTTTTCTCCATCCCTTATTTAACGTGCAGGACTAAGTAGGAAAGATTTATGGAGGCCTTGTTGCGCTTTGGTTTCTCAGTACCTTGCTTTGCACTGGTGGAAGTAGAGTTGAAATACAGCGACCATTAATCTTTCCAATGAATGTCTCCTCACGAGACGGTTTTCAGTGCTTGGTCTCTGTAAACTCAGTCATTAGTCACCTTCATCAAGCTCTCTTCTCACCTTCCTCTGTCGTAATTACACCAGCTCCACCGTGGTCCCTGTGCAGCCTCTGCATGCAATGCTCCTAAGAGCAGAAGGCTTTTATCCTCCCCTTTGAATCCCGTGTGCTCTTAGCACGGGGAACTGCGTATGCCCTTCCATAGGCCACAACATTTGAATGGGAGATACGTTCTTAGGATGAGTCTTCAAAATCAAGAGTGATGATGAGAGGAAGGCATGCGCATCCCTGTTTTTAGACCTACCTTCTGCAGCCAGAGTTACCCATCCAAATTCTATGATTCAGCTAACACTGTGGTCCCTTAGTGACTCAGTATGATTTCAATTGAGGTGTACCTAAACCACTTGGGTCATCTTTTTCCCCAGAAAATCCTTTGTACCCACTCTGAAAATGAGATCCTTCTGGGTAGCTAGGTTTTGGACTTGCAAATTCAGGAGTTGCCTGGTGTCAACCCAAAAAACCTCTTCAAATAAATGAATGGGGAGGAAGCATTAAGAGAAGAACCTTATTTGTACCTCCTAATACTTTTGTACTCAAGAGAAATCTGATGTGGAAAACAGGCCAGCTAGCCAGGCTCATCCAGGATCTGTAGCAGTGAAGGGAGATAAATGGAGGGGGAGATCTGATGGTGTTAGCATTTTGGTTGTGCTTTCTTCCCTGTAATTTGCCCTTGAGTGAGCGGGGTACTATAGTACTTAATTTTGTACACATGAAGATATCCTCAGTCAAGAGAAATATATGGTACCACCAAGCTTGATACTCTTCCTGAAGTCCTTGGGGAAAGTGGGGGACTTCAAGGAAATGGGATAAAGTCTTTTGAAACTTTTTTTGTATATATTAAGCAATAACACAGCGGCTGATAAAGCGGGTATGTGTCACCTGGACTAGAGGGAGAGCGAATTTGCCTCTCCGAGCACAGGGACCGGCATCACTCTGGCATTTCCACCCCGGGCACCACATCCACGCTGCAAAACAAGACACCCTCCTCCAAAAAAAAACCCAAACCAACCCCAGAACCCCCAACCCCCAACCCCAGACGTGATGACCCGTGGATCCAAGCCCGCAGGAGCAGCTCCATCCAGCGGGAACCCCTCACTAGATGGCGTGCCCCGACCGCCCAGCGCTCCCCGGCACCAGCCCGGGTTTCATCCCCTTCCCGATTCCTCCCCAGCTCGTCTTTTACGCCCTGTTTCTCCTTCTGCACTCGCAGGCTCTGTTTCCCAGCTTCTTGTTTGGCCAATCGTTCTTTTCTGCCCCTGAGGATGCTGTTAATGCAAGGGGACGGGGGGCTGTTTCTGCACCCCGGTGCTTGGTCCCCCCACGCTCCCTCTTCCCATGTTTCATCTCTGTCAACAGGATAACCCTTGCTCGCAAACCAGAATAAACCATTCCCCTCTGGCCACACGACCGGTATAACCAGCCGCTGGACTTCCCCAAACTAATCCCTCTTTAAAATACAGCATCATTTTGAGAAGTTCTCCTATCTCGGTTTAAAATTGGACGGTGAAAGAGAATCCACCGCAATCCTTTGGTGAGCTCTTGCGCTCGGTTCTTGCTATCGCTCTGTGGTCTGTGAGGGTTTTCTTGCAGAGGCAGGGAGAAGGAAAAGAGTCTGTAAAAATAGAAAAATAAATTAACTCCCCACCCTTGGAAAATCAAGCAACAAAAAGCCAACCTGGCTCTAGCGAATTTGTCTAACACCGGTTTCTATTCATTTGACTTCAGTTGGCTCGGTGGAAAAGCCCCCAACAATGTTTTCTTTGTGGGGCTGCTTATGGGCTGCATTAAGGTGGGTAACTCCGGAGCTGCGCAGCTCCTCCAAAAGTTTCCCGACTCCCTCATGAGTGACCTGTGTCCTGCCCTACCCAGAGCCCTTCCCTCTGGGCTGAGGAATTGTGGCATTTGCTTATTAAGTCTTCAATATTAACACTGCGATCAAGGTGTTCAAACGTGCTTTGTGGGGTTTTTGCCTACCTTGCCTGCAGAGCATTCAATTTGACTCTACGTCTAGAGGTGACATCCAAACACCCTTGAAGATACAGTCCTTTTGTGATGGTTTAAATTGCTAATCTGGGCTCGCACCTTCCCACAGAGCCCGGCACTTTCCCGTTGCTATAAAAGCGGCGGTGCTGGTGTGCTCTCCTGCGCAAACGAAGGCAGATTCAACTCGTCTCAAGGGCGTAACAAATTTATTACTCAGTGCTATAAACACTTAGTTAACAAAAACTGAAAGTCCACTCTCATTTCTTCGGTATGAGGCATTTTTAGGATCAAATGCTGGGTCAGGTTAGAGTGGGTTACGCACGTGTGATTCAGCAGTTTGGATGCAATGCTTCAAATGACTCAGGCACGTTTTAAAAAAATGTAGCTTGGTGAAAAGGTATGAATCAGAGAATCAGAATAATTCAGGCTGGAAGGGACCCCTGGGGTCATCCAACCTTCTGCTCAGAGCAGGGCTGAATTTAGATCAGGTTGCTCCCAGCCTTGTCCAGGCATGTTTTGCTTGTCTCTAGCGACGGAGATTACACAAATCCCAGCGCCTTGTGTCTGACCACCTTCATGGTGATAATTTTTTCCTAAAATCTGGTGTATATGTCCCATGGCACAGCTAGTGTCTGCTGCCTCTTGCCTTATTGCTCTGCATCCCCCAGGAAGAGCTCCATTTTCTCTGCACCTTCTCGTCAGGCAGTGGCAGATTGCAATGAGGTCCCCCTGAAGCCTTCTCTTCTCCAGGCTCCGCAGGCGCAGTTGGCTCAGCCTCTCCTCATACACTATGTGCTCCAGCCCCCGGCCATCCCGGTGGCCTCTGCTGGATCCACTCCAGTATGTTCATGTCTGCCTTGTGCTGAGGAGCCCAGAACTGGACCCTGGACTCAAGGTGTGTCCCACCAGTGCTGAGCAGAGGGAAAGGACCATCTCTCTCGACTTGCAGGCAATGGCCTTCCTAATGCAGCCCAGGACGCTGCTGGTCTTCCTTGCTGCAAGGGCTCATTGCTGGCTCATCGTCAACTTCTCCGCCAGGACCTTTTCTGCAAAGATGCTGTCCAACTGGACAATGACCATCCTGTACTGGTGCATGGGGTTATTCCTCCCGGGACCAGGGTTTTGTATGTGCCTTTGTACCACTTCATGACGTTCCCATCAGCCAGTTTCTCCAGCCTGTTGAGCTCCTCTGCACGCAGCCCTCCCTCCCCTCCAGCGTCAGGACCGCTATGAACACAACTGAACACACCGCTGAACAAGAAGGGTTGAAATGGAAGTAAGGAGGTCGCACGGTTAATGTGCGATGTGGAATAGATGAGTCTCACTTGTCAAATCCAAGAGGTTATTCAGGGTAAAAACAGTTTAATGCCAGGCATGGAATTGATGACAATTTACGCAATTATTATTAAGCGAGCAAACTACCATGTGGTGTTATAGAAGGTCCGAAAAAAAAAGAAAATTAATAGGCTGTTCGTTCAAATGTGAAAGTGCTAAACTCATTGACTATGATGTGCTCTAAAAATAGACTTGAGCCTCTGCATCAAAAAAAAAAAAAAAAGCTTCCCTTAGGAAGACTTAACCGGGTCTAAACAGAGAGCTTTCTGGCTGATGTCCAACGGACTATTTTTTGTTTAAGTCCTGTAATTAACTTTCTTTTCATTACTTTCTGATGGGAAGTTTTCTTTTTTCTTTTCCCCATTTCTGTTAAGCAGTGGTGCGTGTTCAGTTGCTATGATGATGAGAATAATGGCATTCCTATCACCATGAAATGTTGTAAGTTGAAAAGTTTATGTGATTTTTGTGCATACTGGTCTTACAAGTTGTAAATGACCCATTCATTATTTACGCTATGTGGGGTAAAACTGTAAACAAAAGGTTGTTCTTCAATTCACCTTCGAATCACATGTTTTCTACCCTACATGTTTTCCGGATATGAACTGTAGCAGTATAGATTTTTTTCAGCTTATTTAACAGTGCTGGTAGCTGCAGTTTAGAAGCTGCTGTGTAACAGAGCTGGAACTCTCTAGATCTTTGTCCAAAGTCAATGGGTTATGGGGTTTCTGTTCAATGTATAGATATCTACGCTGTTTGCCCCAGGTCTCCTTGCCCTACAGCAGTGATTAAAATGCTGCCTCGATAGTTTGGAGCTACTGTTTGCTAAAAAGTGCTCCACAGCTATAGGGACTATTCAGTTGGTTGTTTCCCTATGGTGTTTAAGGGTTATAAAAAAACCAGATTAAAACTCTGAACTGTCTGTTTGTAACTCCAGGCAGAGCCTGAATCCAGGCAAGGATTCCTTTGGGATCAGTGTCACAAGGCAATTGGGTGACTGCAGATCGCCCTCAGAGCAGTGGATTAAAAAGTATTTCCAGACTGTAATGAAACAGAATATAAAATATAATGATATCAACAAAAAACACAGTGATATCTTCCATATTGAGTTCCATATTCTCTGGCTCCCAGCCCCAGAAGGCTTGGTTTACGCAGTGATTTTTGCCTATAGCTGCTGTCTAACTACCAATTCTTTACATCATGCTGTAGCCTTGCCCACATAGAAACCTCTTGAGTATCCAGTGTGAGCTGAAAAGTGGTTAGCTGGAAGTCAACTATTGAAATAACCCCCAGGCAGTGGTGGAGTCTCCCTGCCTTGCTGTCTTCCAACCACGGTCTAGTCATCATTCCTTGCATAGGATGCTCAACTCCTTGGGAGGGGGCAAATTACTTTTCAGAAGGAGTTAACCACAAACCTGCAATCAGCAAGACAGATTTCAGCAAAGACATAAGCAAGAAGGTGTGATCCAGTGCACGAATTCCTAAAGAGGAGGCAACAGCTGGAGAGGCTGCAGCGCGATGGAGAAACATCTGGAAGCTATGGGAGACTCTAATCCAAGTGGGACAGTGTGACGCCGTTTGTCTGCCTCGTAAGAGCTTTCTGGGCCAGCTTCATAGGAAAGCTGTATATGAGATAAGGGAGGTGGCTACACCGGGCGTTGATGAGGTCTGAAATATAATGTATTGAAGCCAGGTTTGGGTATTGCTCTTCACCACTAATACTCATGAACTGGAGCGGGTCCAAGGTTAACGAGAATAACGAGCGGCTGGTTGCTGTGAGGAACAGTTAACGGCATTGCATGGCTTTAATCTAGAAAATGCGGGACTGAAGGCAGGGAACACCCAAGTTCGGAAACATTTGCTGCATGGGGCTCTGTTCTTCTCCACAGCTGCCGGGTTAGACGAGAGCAATCAACTAAATTTTCAGTGAAATTACCGGAACAGTGGGGTTTCTGCAGACTCTCACTAGCGCAACTCAAGGCCTCGTAGTTTCTGGTGTCGGCTGGAGGTTGCTAGGCCTGTAGCTAACAGCTGTGACAGCTGCTGCAACTCAGAAGTTGATGTGTTAATTTAAACCAATACCACTCATGCTTTAAGTTATTGCACCAGACTATGGCATAGAAGAATTTGGGATGGGACCGCAGGATGTCTTTCATCCAACACCCTGCACAAAGCAGGTCCCAAACAGACCAGGTTGCTCAGGGCTTCATCCAGCCGAGTTCAAGGGTTCAGTCCCAGGATGGAGATGCCACAACCCCTGTTGGACAACCTATTTGTGATATCTAACCACCTTTATAGTGAATTCTTTTTCCTTATATTTAATTATAATTTCCTGTGTTGCAACTTGTGTCCATTGCCTCTCCCCTATCGTGGTGCAATCAATAATGTTAGTTATTACTTAATAAATCCCTCAATTAATAGCGTGTTTCTTTGTAACCGCCTACTGGGCTCTAATTTCATGATGCTGCAGAAGTGGAGGACATGCACCATTCCCGCTTTGGCTGGGTTTGAGCATCATAACAGGGCGACCGTACCGGCCAAGCTGCAGAGATGCTGTTCTCCCCTCGCATCGGTGCCTGTCCCGCACAGCCCAGCTCGGTGCGTGCCCTGGGGACAGCTGCCTTTTCGCAGGGCGATGAATTCATCCCTGCCCGCAGTTGGTGCGCAGTGGTTGAAAGCACTCTGGGATCCTTGGGGATGAAAAGCTTCGTAAAGACTGGAGTCGTTTATTACGATGATTACTAAAATAAAACTTTAAAATGCCTTAATGTAAGGAGTTCATTGGAAGGTTTACAATTTCGGGTGTTTTATGAGGGGAGAAATTATTTCCAAGAAGCAAGTTAGAGCAAGTCCCCCTTAGGACAATGCAAAAGGAGAGTTCCAGGGTATTACAAAATTAGCATGGCTATAGCTTTCTAAGCTTTTAAGATCCCTTAGTATCAGGGGGAAAGGGGAAAGGAGAGTCAGGCAGCCAGAACAGGAATCTGTCTCTATTGGGAAACCGTCAGAAAGATGCAATGTGGTGGCTGGGACCCAGGCAGAATTTGAATGTCATCCCTTTTCTATAAATAATGCATAAGCATCATCATATTTTTTGAATGCAGAGCCCAGAGGGAAATAATTTCTCTTGATTTAATCGGGATGTAACATTTTGAACTGGAATTCAGAGGTCCCGAGTTCAGGGGTCCCGGTTGGTGTGTCCCAGCTGCTGGGTGCTCTCCTCTCCTGCTTGAGCATCTCAGGAGCAAAGGGATGAAGATGCTGCACCAGAAGCAGACCAGGGGGCTGCAGCCCCTTGCTTTGAGGGTTGTCCCAGGTGTACTGCAACCCCCATCAGGAAAATAGGATGTTTACAGTGAATAATTTTTCATCTCTGGACCATGAGTGGAGTATTTACCACCTAAATCCAAAGTCACAGGGTTGTAGCTGTGTCAGCTCAGAGTGATGCAACTTGAACAGAAAGCTTTTGGGGCAAATTTTGGAGTTTCCTGGGGGAATTCAGTGTGGACAAAGAGCAGAGGCACATCCCATCCAGCTTTCAGGAGTAATGCTGCTCTGTGTCTGGGACATTTACGTGGTGCTCAGTCACTCTGCTGTCCAAATCGCTCATGTATTACTGTCATGATACCCTACACTGTCCCATTACTGTCATGATACCCTACACTGTCCCATAGGTGATGGGACAATGGAGTAAGGCCTTGGTGGTCTATACTTTTGAAGTTTTCTGAACCTGGCTCCAAGGAGGTGTGCAACCCTGGTTTTAGCAATAAAATTATGCTAACGAAAGTGCTGCTGTTTCATGCCACATCAGCTTAACCCGCACGCCCTCGTGGCTTAGAGCACAAGGTCTGGTTTTGCCCTCGTTCCCTTTCAAAGCCCGTTCACATTGTCTTTGTATGAGTTTGTGCTGGGCATGGGAATTTGGCTGTGACTTGACGTTGCTCAGCTCTGCTCCATTGCAAGCAAGCAAGGAGAAACTGCTGTAAGGTTTTGCCCTGTTACAGTCTCCTAGGATGGTAGGAAATATCAGCCCCTTTCTGCTAAGTACTGAAATCAGAGACATGCCCCTTGTTTAGTGTTTATGATGTGAACAGACCAGGCATGAGCAAGGGTTTGAGACCAAAATACAGGAGGGTTAAGCAGCTTGGCAAGTCAACAGATGTGCAAAGTGGCAAATGAAGTGTCCCACATCCCTGTCAAGTGTCCCATCTGGTCAGAGTCACTGTCTTGCTCACCTCCTACCTTGCTGCCTTTGAATTGCTCGATGTGCAATACATTTCTGTGGGGACTGGCTTATTTACACTCTCTGTGCCTGAACTAGAGAAGAAAACTGATGGAAGAGAAACGAAGTGATTACTAATTAGCAATTAGTTCATTAATAGAAGACATCTGCTTCTCATTAGGCAGGGACAGATGAAGAAGGCTGAATTTCATGTCCCCAGTGACTGGCTGTTTATGGAGTCTGCATTAAACTAGAAATCAGGCTTTTTTTAAGGTTGCTTTTTTTCTACCCTGGAGATGTCCATGGATTGAGGGCTGAGTGATGGTGAATACCACTGACGAGAAAGGGCATCCCGCAGCACAGGGGACTTGCCTGTGAAGAATCCCCACTCTGCTGCGTGCAGAGGTGATCCACCCTGCCCTGCATCCTGCTTCGTTGCCGGCTCTGCCTTGTCCAAATTCCTAACCTTGATATGGGCCCAAAAGGGAAGGAGGCTTCTGGTTTTGGAAGGAGAAACTGGGATTGCCCCTACAGTGAATTCAATCAGGCTTGAGCCCGGGCTTTGAGGTACCGATGAGAGCAGTATCCTGTACCAGGTGCCCAAAACCCGTCCCAGGACAGACAGCCCGCTCCGAGGAGGTGATGGAACTGAGAATTAGTTTGCTCTTGTGAGCTCTGGGTGCAAAATCCGAATTACTGGAAGAACACCAACAGCTTAACGAACAAACCAGTTTTTAAAGCGCTTTGAACAATCGGCTTCCCCAGCCACCTGGGTGCTTTGGGAAATGCCCATCACTGCATTGGGTGAATATTTCAAAGCAGGAGCAGGACAAGGTAGCAGCTCCTCCACAGCAGCTGTGGTTTTCTTCTAGAAGACAGGGAGGAGGAGGATGAAGAGTTTCACATGGGATGCTGTAAAAGTGAAATACCACAAAGTCTAAAGGTGAGCTCCTTGTATGCAGCCTGGAGAGCGCTGGGCAGGAGATGCCAGGAAAGTTCTTGTAGTTTTATTTTTTGCTGGAGAATTTGGAAACTGCGTGTGAAGAAGCAGGGCTGTCAAAGAAAAGAATTATCAATAGTGGTTGGGAAAATGCAAGCTATCTTTCCCTGGCCATATTTCTTTAAACGTGTCCCCCTCCCCCAAATTTTCCCAAACTCTTCTCTATGATCTTTGTGTCCAAATTTCCTTCCCTTCCAAAGCTGAAACATTTTCATTTTATTGAAATGAAATGGAAAAAGAAATCCCCAACTAAACCTGAAAGCAATTAAAAAATGTCAATATAAAAAGCCATTTTTCCTTGAAAACCATGCAACTGGCCATAATCAAATCCTCTCCTATCAAAGCCGCAAAGTTCCCCTAGATTTCAGGAGCGGTGGGATGGGCACTCAGCAGATTTTGATGCCGACAAGGGCAGCAAACTCCTGATTGCATCAGCTATAGAACTCCTTTCCCTGGTCACCACATGGATTTTGTGCCTATGGATCAAGAGTATTTGGATTTTGGGGCTTGTCTATGAGGCAAAATTGTCCAGAATAATCTATTTTACAAGAGCTGCTCTGGAGCTGCTGTTCTTCTGAATCCTATTGAGGGAGTATATTCCAGAGCAATTGAAGAGAGCATTAATTATTCCACCGTAAAATGACTCTTATTGTAGAAGACAGGGGTATGAGCAGGGATCTGTTCCAGAATGGTGATTATAGAATAGCTTATTCTGCAATAGCTGCTCTGGTCAAGTTCCTCACGTCGGGAAGCCGTGAATCCTTGCTGCAGCACGGGTGGGAACGCACCCAGCACACGCAGCCTCTGGCTTTACGGACGGCTGTGCAGCTGCGAGCTGATGAATCCAATAACGTTATCACCGTGCTTGCCTTTGAGCGAGCAAGAAAGTTGTTCTTTACCACCACCACCTCCTGGATTTTTCCCCTCCCTTGAGTGTTATGCACTCATCTATCTCCGCACAGGTACACAGGATTGCTCGACCCTTCTCCCCCTCCCTTCCCGCTGAAAAGTTGACTCGTTTTATCAACGTTTCTTAACTCTCTCGATCTCGTGGGGTTTATCCCTCTGCCCAAATGGATGCAATGCCCTTTTATTTTAACTGCATCTGGGACTTTTTGTTAGTGCTCCTTGGATTCCTTTTCCCCCCCCAGGTGGCCGATGAGGTTAAATCTCAGCAGGCAGCTCTCTGGCCCTGCAGTGCCCACAGCGAAAGCATCGCCGCGTGTCATTGCCCCGTGTTTACAGTCTTCTCAGGCAGCTTTCAATTGGCATGACAGTGTTTTCCTGCCCGAGCCAACTTGAATTAATTTGGAGCATAAGATTTCAGGAGACAGGATCAAGTCCTTCAGTGAAATCCAAATAGATTGCAGCTGCTCTGCACTCTATTAACCCCATCCTTTTGTAATTCTGTCCAAAAAAAAATGGGGGGAAGGACAAAAAAGGCTGGAGTCTGGCAGGATTTTGATTCCACAAAATCAAATGCGAGTTGGACGGAGTGTAAGAAATGCTTTCCTGGAGCAGGGTAGCAGGTTGGTGTAGCGGATTTCCTTGTCTATAACATGGAGTTCTTTCTTTACCTCTGCATGCCCCTTTTATCCATAATTAATGATTGGTGTATTCCGGAAAGTGCAAGTATTTGTGTCCCTCATGGCTACTATAAAATTTTCTGAAGCACCTCATGATTTTGGCTCTTACCTTCTTAGCTGCTATCAGCTTCCAGGGGGATTTCTGTTCCTCAGGGCTGAGTTCTTCAAAGTAGTTAAGTGTAAAAAGTAATAATAATTAAAAATATCCTCTCCTCCCATTCCTTGTTAACAAAAACTTCCAGAGACCTAATACTGACAAAAACACTGGATGCTCTTTGGGACTTTGCAAGCCACTGACCTCAGTAGTGCTGTGGGACACAAATCAAAGTGAGAATCTTGCACAAAATGCTGTATGATCCTTTTTTTTTTCTGGTTTACGTTATGTTGGCTAGCTGGCAGCCTCCTAATGGGTTCTGGTTCTGTTGTCCTCCAGGTGTTTAATGGTTTCTTTTCACTCAGTCGTTGCTGTGTTTCTTCTCCCCCCACCCCCTTTATGTGGCTTCTATCCTTGTAATGATCTTTGGTATTTCCTGATCACCACATATAAGAGTGTCCTGGTCTTCAAGCTCATGATGAGAAACCAAACCAGAAACAAACGTCTTGATGGTGTAAAAACTAGCCACTTTGTTCCCTCACTGGGATAAAAGAAGAGGTGCTGGGCAAGCTTATTTGTGTATGTTCACTTTTTCCAGCAAGGAAGAGATTTCTCTTCGCTAACTATGAAGCCGGCCGGCAGTTGCCCTTTCCTGCTAAAATATCACAGCTTCGCACTTGCACCCTCCCCACCGGAGGAACCCGCAGCCCAAAGCGGGTATTTCCGTGCACGGTGTCTGTGGCTTGGCGGCAATGAAGACAGAACTAAAGCTGGGAGCCTGCTCAAACTCTTGTAGGGAATGAGACATTTGTTATCGCTTCTGCCGAGCGGGGCTGGCGCGTGGTTACACGCTTTGCCTTCGGCACTGGCTGGTTTGTGATCTCAGGGTTTTCTCAATAGAGTTCCTGTCAGAGTATGGAGGGGAAGGGATTAAAGATGAAATCTTGGGAGATGATTCCTGGGAAGCTGCATTCATTTTGCTTTCCTCCCAACCACAATATCTCACCAAAATGTCACACGGGAGCACTGAGGCATCTTTGCCACCTACTGTCATGAGATACCCTCAACAGCCAAATCCCTCTCTGCTGCTCATTCTCTCTTCCTCTAAAAAAACCACCACCCCCCCCCCCCCCCCCCAAAAATCAGATTTCCTCTTTATTTTCCCAGCTCCAATGTATAGTTTTAAAAGGAAAGTCTCCTTCTATATATTACTTTCCAAGAAAGTAGTTTCTGTTAGGACATTTCTTTATTAATACCTGTAATGCATCTTAACAGAGATTTCTTTTTCCCTTCAAAAAGAACAGCAGAAGTTCAAAAAGAAATTGTTCCTGTAGAAGTACTTCTGATATATTTGAATAGTAAAGAATGAAATAAATTCCCACGCCAATGTCAGAAGAGGAGAATCTGGGATGCCTTTACACTGTCTCTAGCTCTGCCAACCTTGCTGAGACAAGACCCTGTACCGGGAGAGGGTGCCTTGTTCCCCTGAAGCTCTTGGAAAACTCAAGCGTCACTTCTCTGTGTCTTATTTTTCCTGTTTCCAAAGCACAGGTTGTATCACAAACCCAGCTCAACTCCATAAGTTCAACTGATGCCAACCAAAGCAGCTCCAGCACAGTTGGTGCTGACCATGGACTCATCTGCTTGTATCGTTTATAGCTCTTATCCTTCCTCACGTCACCTCTCCCTCCGGTGATTTATTTATCCCTTCATGCTGTCACACCTTGATTTATGCCATTGCTGCTGATGGCGGGGTCTTGCCTGGATGTTCTGTGCCTGGCACGCTCTACTCTGTGGCAAAGGTAATTACCAGTAGCAGAGAGCAAGAGGTTAATTCCAGGCTCCTTTCCTCTGCCTGGACCAAGCATTAATTCCCACTAGAAACAACTGTGCAAGCAGCTGCCACTCACTACAGAAATTAATAACTGCAGTTTTAAGAAAGCAAAATTTTTATGCAGTGCATACCTGTGGGTGGTGGTGGTGGTAATATTTAAGGCTATTTTTGTGGTTTTGGAATTAAACCTTCTATGTAGAGGTTTAAATACTGATTATCTCAGTCCATTTTCATTCAAAACCCAGCATGCATGATCTGAAGGGAGCATATATTTCTAAAAATGTCTAAAACAATACATCTGATTTTCAGACTGATGGAGAAATGTTAAATATATGTTTTCCTCTTTCACTACCCTTGCTTTAATTAGTACTATGCTTCTAGTAAGGGGAGTGAATAATATTTCCCTGTCTGGCACTCCATTTCATTAAGCAAACTGCTTGCTGTTAAATCAACCTTAGCTGGCTCCTTCGTTGATTTAAAGATTTTAGCTGTAGCCCATGAAACAGGCTGACGACTGGTACTATCAGAAGGGTATGTATGATGACATGAGGTTTTTCCTTATACCCACAATAGTTTCAGTCCATCAGCAGGACTCTGTGCACACAGGCTCAGATTAGTTTGTACATGGGTATATATGGAATGCAGAATCTTGCACAGGGTGCAAAAGCTGCATTTCTGTCCCAGTAGCTTGAACCCCAGAAGTCAAAGAGGACGGGGGCCAACAGAGACCCTTCTGCAAGCAGAAGATGCAGGTGCATTCCCAGTATTTGTAGAAGATCTCACTGATGCTGTAGGATCACTGTTTGTGGTGCAGCTGTGGTGCCTTTTATTCAGTTTGTCTTACCTGGCAGTCACCTCTTGCAGTAGCTCATCAATTAGTGAGAATTTTGCATAATTTGGTGCAGCTGGTTATTTTGTAGACATCATGAAGGGAACCAGAACATGGGTTGCATAGTCCATGGCTTACATCTGATGGTCCAAAGCCAAGGTTAGGGTGCAAGAGCAACTCCAATGATCTGATTCCTGCTGTGGAGCTGGAGGAAAGCCCAGAGCAAGAGCCACAGGTCTCAGGTAGCGTTCAACAGGCCTGCAGCTCTCAGCAGCAGAGAGGCTGGGGGACTACCCAGCTGAAATGTCTTATTCATCCAGTAGCTGCAACTGGGCTCACCTGGAGAAAGCTCCGCTCCAAACCCCAGAGCCCTGAGGGGCATAGGCAGGACAGTTTGCTTCTGTGGTGCAACCCTTAATTGGAAAGGCTCTAAAGCAGCGGAAAATGGGGATCAAAAGCATGTGGGAGACTGCACCGGCACCAGGCAGCTGGCTAGGCAGAGTGTGGGTTGGCACTGCCAGATTCTTGTAAGTACAGGAGTTGCGACAGTGATGTGGAAAATTTAAGTTGTGGAAGATGGATTTGGTGGCAGACCTGGGGAGTCAATCAGAAGCAGCTGCTGGCGATGCAGCAGCAGCAGGCGATAAGGGAAAGTGCCTGACTGAAGAGGTTTTGCAAAAGGAGCTGCTTAAGGAAGACATCTTTTATAAATTGTTTCCTTAATGGTCTTGGCATGGAAAGCTGCAGTTTGCTGGTGGGAATTCCTCCTGCGCGTTTCCCACTGCTGTGCCTGCTTGTTGCTCTGTCTGTGACTTGCAGTTGTCAGTGAGCAACCTCAGGTGGGGGTTTCGTCGGAGCTGCAGAGGGAACAGGACATGGCTGAACAAAGCGTAGGAGAGGTATGTTCTCAGTAGAGAGCAAGAAGCTGTTTCTTGGCACACAGGAACCACTGTACCAGGCAGGTCATCTTGGAGATAACATGAAGATCTGCTCTTCCCAATGGCTGGGTTAATGGGAGGGGCTCAGGTGAACAAGCATATCATTAACAAAATGTTAACTTCATGTTTATACTTATTTGTCCTTTGGGCTGCAAGAAAAAAACAGTGAGATGTGTAGGTAAAAAATTTTTAGCACCTTTGGCTGAAACTTCAGGTTTGGGACTAATGCAGAGGTGGCAGGAGGGGCTCAGGTCAGGAGGAGCAACAATGTAAAGTCTGGTGGAGGAAAGTCACTTCTTCAGAAAGGACTTGGGGATGAGGATGGACTAGATAAAGAATCAACAGGAGGATTCCTAAAAAGTGACTTTTCTAATCAGCTTTATTCTGTGCATATGTGCCCAGGCAGCTCACATTGATTTGAGGCTGAACAGTTTTTCTGGTTTAAAACCTGCAACAAATTGCAAGCAATTGCACATGTGCTTACCTTTAAACACTCATGTAGCTGCATGTCTGATTATAATTATACTCCTGTGAAAATTTTTGGTAGACCCGAGGACTTAATCCCACAAACCTCACTGATCACATCGCTGTACATGTGAATTTATGCTTGCAGGATTAAACCCTGCCTTCAGCTATGAAGCAATTAATTGTTATAAGCAGAAAACATGCAGGGGTGGGAGAAGAAAGGCCAGGTTAAAACACACTGTAAGTGAAAGAACCTTCACCACTGGCAGGTATGTATTTCTGTCGCTAAGGCTTATTGCTGGGGAAGCTGCTGTCCCAGGCTCCCTGCTTACAATGCAAAAGATGATTTACTCAGTTTGACACAGAGGGGGAAATGAAACTTGATTTTAATTGCAGCTGCGTAAGCACACATGTGCCAGAAGCACCCTCCCTGGAGAGTCCCTACAGTTCATAGCTCTCGTTTGCAAATTCCCTGATAGCCACCGAGCTGCTGGAGCTGTGCCTGCTGCATCAAGCAGCTCGCACCGCTGCAGGGATGGGAGCAAACCGCTGCTGCAGCTGGAAAGTGACCCCCCACCGGCGACTGCCATGGACCAAATCAGCTGGGAATGCTGTGTGAATGTGCGAGGAGAAAGCTCGGGAAAGGAGGCTTGACTCTGAGTCAAAGACTGGGCAAAAAAAAAAAAAAAAGATGAGTTGGCTCAAATGCCCAGCTCTGAGTACAGCTCCATGGGAGGCGTTTCTGCTGAGGCTGGATTGGAAGAGCGTGGTAGTGTGTGAGTGCTTAGGAAAGGGATTGCACAGCCAAAAAGAAGTTGCCCAGTTACCTCCAATGACCTTCACCATCTCAGCTGCAGACTTTAACATGCTTTCCACTAGTGTGGGGCTGTGCTCAAAGCCCTGCTCCTGTGGAAAGGATCTTTCTTCCTGTAGAAAGGATCTTTGCTCTGTTCTTCTCCTGGAAACCTTCCAGGATGCTTCACCCAATCCCTCAGCACACACAACCATGTAAAGATGAGGTTTTGCAGAGGAGCATACCTTCTCCTGTTAGTCTGGTGTACACGTGAGGTTCATAAGTAAAACACACTGAAGTCACCTTATTACTGGTTATTGAGGAGGTCTCATCCACACCCTGACGGTTTGCCTGATGATGGTGAATTTCATCCCTGTCTGGAGTAAATCGGGAAAAACACTACTTCCCCTGTTGTAAATTATCACTATCCTATTGAAATCAACGGGAGATTTAGATTCAACTGTTTATCCCTTTCCCTTTCCTTCCTCAACAGTGAGAGGATATACTGAGATTTCCAAGAGGCAAGAGAAGCAGTATGGAGCTGGCCCACAGTCGTCTCTGCTGAGCAGAAGGCGATTTTTTTGCCTTCGGTAGGTTTTAGAGTAGTGAAAAGGTTTGGTGTTGGCATTGCAAACGTACGGAGCAGCATTAAACTGCTGCAGCCATGATGGTCTAAGGGTACATGTGAAGTAAAACTGGATTTTTCCTGATTAATTTCATTTGAATATTTAGGGGTAGGGGGAAACAAGAAATGCTTGGACACCTGGGCTTTTCTTCCCATCTGTATCTGCCTGCGTCTTCAGAAATGCTCTGTGAGCCCTTCTAGAGAGGGAGGGATGGAGCTGGAGCAACCACAGTTCCTGGGACATGAGGATGGGCATCTCTGATAGCCAATAGCTCGGGAAAAAAGCTATGGAATTTATCTTACCTGTTTTCAATTTCTCTGCGATCGCTGTCTTGGAGCTGAAGTGGGCAAGCTAACATGTAAGGGCAGGAGGAGGCAGCGGCTGTCCCGTAGTCTGGTGTCACCGCTGACCTGTGTGGGGTGTCTCTGCTAAGATATTTGACGCCTGTATTTGAACAAGTAGATCGCAGACATTCAGGATGTTCTGCCAGAAGCCCCAATGGTTTGGCAGGTTTCCTGAAGCTCATGCCCCTTCTTGCTTTCATTGATGTCCGTCTTAATTATTTTATATATACACCATTCCTTGCTGCATGAAGGAGTGTTTCCAGTTCTGAATGTGTGAGAAGGAGGCTTTGTTGTCTGTTATTACTCATGTAATTAGGCAGTACTGGTAACTTTATGTAAAAGAATATGAAAGTAATTAGATTGCTTTTGGCCAAGCTCATTGCAAACATCAGAAGCCCCAGAATTCAGATTAATTTCATGTTTTTCTAGGGGTTGCTGTAGTCTTTAGATGAGTTTAGCTAGCTAGGTTGATGGCACAGCCAGTCTCTTGGGCTTTCTGTCCCTTCGTTGTTCTATATCAACCTCTTAAATCATGAATTAAGCCACTACCATTAATAATGGCTGGGAAGCATTCTCATAGTTTAAACTAGCCCCCCACGCTTTAACAATCTGCAGTGAAAATGCTTGTCACCAGCTCTGCTAATAGTGGAGCATGTAAGCCTTAAACAGAAATGGCTCTATAGGACTAAAGAAACAAATGGAAGGCTTGCTGTTTTATTAGCTCAACAAACTACGTTTTGCTCCTGTCTCTATTTCCCTTTCTACATAGCAATATATACGCCCTTTCCAAAATGCTCATGTAAACAATGGGGAGGAAAGCCTTTTGTGTGGCTTTCGCTAAGATTGCAAGTTGTGTGGGCAATGCAACTCAACGGAATTTCAATGAGATTTGCAAGCCTGTATGCTTATGCACAGGGAAATATTTCATAATTCATATTCTCTCTTAATTGACTTATTTTTTCGCACGCAGTAATTTATATGAAGGTGAAAAGGGAAAGTTCTTTGACAAAACAGTCAAAACTGTCTTTGAAGAACCCAAGGAAATTTTGCCTGGGTAGATTTATTCATTCTGTAATTAAAACACTTTGATGCAAACATGGCATACTCCAGAATGTGTAAACCACTGCTCTGCTGAGTGCTCCAAAGGTCTCTTCTCTTTCCATTACTCAATGTTCTGCTCTGAATTGTACATTATGCATTGTTTTGGGGACCACTTGATTTTTTTTAAAATTTGATTTTGATGTTAAGTCTTCACCATTTGGCTCTACGTGTTACTGAAGTTCAAGTTCCTGTTGTCTGTGTTGTACCCTCATTTGTTCTTGATGTCTCTACAGCCATCACGTTATTATGACAGTGAAGAGGGACTAAGGTACCGCTTGCAGCATCCAAATCGGTGTGCATAATGAACAATGCAAACCGCTACCTACTTTATATTATGCAAAGAATATGCTAGGCAAAGTGTGTGTGTGTGAAACATTCTGACAGCTCTGGTTGGTAAGGTCTGAACTTAAACTTAGTGTAGCCCTACTGCTTTGCTTATGCTGGGTGCTCCAGCAGACTGCGAATGTGGCTTTCCATCTCCTTGTTTGCAGACAGCTCTTTGCAGGGCTGAACGCTTGCACATTTTTGGTTTGGCTTTCTTTTTCCCCATCTCCCTCAGCAGTGCAGTGTCTGGTTTTTATGTATTGGTGGCAGCTTCAGAAAAATGCAGATCCTATCATGGTTGATAAAACCTCACATTGCATAGATGGCAAGACAGAAAAAAAAACCCCAACCCAAACCCACAAAAAAACCCTCAAGCAAAAGCATTTGGGCCATCTCCTCCTCCAAGGTGTGACCTTTATGCTTTTACGTTAAGAAGTTTCAACACTATATGAGATTGGGATGGAGGCTGAGTAAAATCTTTCCTTCCCAACTTTTTCCCTCCCAATATCTGTGGAGTTTTGAAGCAGTCAGTGGACTTTCTATAAGAAAGGAGTAAGACTGTTGTCTTGCCTCCTCTCTACCTTTACCTACAGAGGCCATGATGTGAAACTACAGTCCTCATTTTGATTACAAGACTGTGGGAGCACGGTGTACGGTAGAAGGCAGAGGCCAAACCATACTGTGTGGGTCAAAGCTGACACACGAGGCTCAGATAGGCAGACTTGGGAAATGGAAAGCAAAACCATCTCAGCCACAACCTATTAGTAAAACAAAAGTAAGAGGTGTGTATACCATGTGAAAAAGAAGCTAAGCTGCATGGGTATGGTTAACGGGCTACATTGGAGTGATGGTGGTTAGGCTGGACAAGCCTGGTCCTTGGGAGTGGTGGATTTACACAGGTTGGAGTAGGTGGTTATGGTCAGAGTAAGGAGTAGTGTCTCAGAGGGCTGAGAGTGACTGAGGTCCCCAGAGTGGTGGTGGGGACTTGTGGGAAATGCAGACCCTTGGGAAGGGCAACCGGTCTGTTGCCAGTGAAATGGCTATCCTGGATCTCTGGGGGCTTTGTTCTAACTTCAACAACATCTACTTACCTGATGTGCTGACAGTGGAGGGGTGGCTTCACGAAACCTGTTCTGGGAGTGAGGGCCGTGTTTATTCTTTGGCATCCCCTTGAAATAGGCAAGAGCATCACTAACGTTGCTAGTCCACCAGTGGAGAACAGGGCCACAGAGCTTGGATGTGGGACCCTTGGGGAGTTTCCTACAGAGGAACCTAGACACCAAGCCTGGCATGGGGAACTCCCTTTTCTTGGGAAGATACTTAGGAGCGATGGGAAAGATGGGCCCTGAGAATCTGGACTCTCTTTCCCCTGCCCTGTTAAGAACAACTCAAGGTGCTTCATCCTCCCTCTGAAATCTCAGGTATGAACTTTCTCAAAGCCCATTAGTCAAAATTTTTGTGGCGTAAAGTGTGAAACCCTCCACTTCTGTCCACAAAAGGAGGACTTGGAGAAGCCCCAGTGGGCAGAAAGGTGACTGCCCCAGGAAACCCCGCCAGCGGTAACACAGGCACCTCTGCTGCCTTTGGCATCAGCAGGGCCTTTTGTTTCGCTCTTGGCAAACACCAGCAGTGCCGGTCTCCTGGGTTAGGGGGTGCGAAGGGGAGCTGTGCAAAGTGGGATGTGGGGCTGAGGTCCCCTCGAGCCCAGAGTGATTGCTGCCGGGGAAAGCCTCTGTGCTGAGCCTTGTTCCCATCCACGCTACAGTAGTCGCTGCTCCAGAGCATCAGGCGAAAATACCGCTTTCAATCTTGTAATGTGCTGCCCAAGCAAATGTAAAATATTTAATCTGGCATTGCCAAAGGGGTGCTTTATGACTTATGCCAAATTACATTATATAAACATAATTAAAGGGTTAGCTTTGTTTGAATCTGTCATTCTAAGCAATAAAGATGTCAGATAATTTAGTGTTACATTTTGATACTCACCCTATTAGGCTAATAAGTGTTTTTGTGTGTGCATGTATGTATACGCGAGCGGTGTTCATGGAGTTAGTTTTTTTTGAAGGTGACCGAGTCTGAAGATGTTGCTGATGGAGTCCAGGAACATTGTCTGCTACAAAACCAGCTTCCAGTGTTTGCTTTTGAGCCTGGATGCCTGTGGTTCCCCAAACTGTTTTCGGAGGCTGCGAGGGGCAGGAGTCCCTCCCCGGGCATGTGTGGCAGCGAGGGTCTGGGGAGGGGAGCAGGGAGATGCTGGCACTGCTACTGGGGCAGAGCTGGGTTTGTGCTGGGGGCAGCTGTGTGCATTAAAGGTGGGACACGACTCCTGCAGATCAAAAATTGTCAAGCTGCGATGCCAAGGATTTAACAACATGAAACATTAAAAACGCATGATGCTTTTCATGAAAAGAAGGATTTTTAATGAGTCGTATCTTCTGCCCTGTAGACCCTTCACACCTGATACATTTCATTTTGCGTACTAACAGGTAGCATCCATTTATCCGATGTCCTTCACTGAAGGTCCACCACCTTAGCCAAGTCTTGTCCTTGTTTTTGAGGTGGGGGAACGGAGGTGTGGTTAACTGGCTTATTGAAGATGGGGGAGGATTTGGGTGGGTACCCGCTTGTGCTGCGGGTACCAGCCGTGAGCAGCCCTGGCACGGTGTGGGATGGAGCAGGGCAGTCGCCAGAGCCCAGGCCATGTCCATCCTTAGCTGGCGGGCAGCTGGGATGATTTCGGCTTGTGACGGTGAGTGCTTCATACACCAGGGCTGGTGCAGGCTGACGTGCTGGGTACACGCTCAGCTTCTGGAGCAGAAAAACACCCTCCCTCCCGCGGGTACTCTATTTTGAGACCTGTGTTACAACCACTAAATCAGTGGAAAAACAAACCCAAATCCTGTCAAGTACTAGGACAAATATTTTTGAGGTTATTTAAAGGTTTATAAAAAATATTAAACTAGAAAGTAAAATACACTTTACATGATTAAACTGTCTTAATTTTACAGTCACGCACGTGGACTCTTTACTGGGATAAGGAAAGTAAAGATGCCTCTGAGTTTAAGACTTGCATTATCAGTGTCTGAGAGTATTTATGAATTAGTAGGTGCAATTAGCCTCTTGAAATCTGTTGTCGAGATAGGCTTTGTTTAAAGTTGGCTTTCCTTTTGGCTGCTGTTGAGTAAATGCACCAAGCCATAACGTGCTGTTTGTTCACCTCTCCAGAATAGCGGGTGCACACAGAGCTGAGTTTGTCATTTGTTCACCATTCATATAGCATAAAGCCTCCTATTTAATATTGAGAAGTTGCTGTTGGATGCCTGAACAGCCAGGGCATACTAGAGGATTAAAAAGAAAAAAGTTCAATTAAAGACCAGGGCAAAAATAGATTCATGGGTTTTCTGTTTCAAATTAAACTCTTAAAAGCCTCTTTCCCAAATTTCTTCCATTCGAGTTTTGGATCCAGGCCTAAATGCTGGGTCTGAAACCCCAAGTTACACCACAGTTTGTGCCCACGTCAGTGGCAGGCTGGATCCAAAGAGCGGATCTAGCCTCACCAAAACCTGGGGAAGCTTTGGGTCTCCTGCCCAGGTTCAGCAGAGCCCCCTTGCCTCGTGGATCTTCTCTGCCATGCCGGACCCCCATCTGTCCCCCCACAGCCTGTCCACCCCCGTCTAACCCACCCAGGGCCAGTCTGGGTAAATATAGCCTATTGTATAAATATAGTAGGATCTGTGTTAGCTGTGAGGACAGGTAGGGGTTAAATCGGTCGTTTGTAATTTCAAATAATGAACTAAACTCGGTGGGAGACCTGCAACCTTTCCCAGTTGTTCTCCAAGTATCACAACAAACCTCCTCATTTTGCAAATGGTATCCAGGGGGGTATCGGGCTTTCTAATCTAAGGTTTGGTTTGGGCTCATCTCTACCCAAAATATTATTTTAACCACTCTTTGTATTTCATTTTCATACTTTTCCTTCAGTATGCTTTGAGAAAAGATTCTGCCAAAGACAGAAATGCTTTGAGCCCTGGAAAACATTTTTTTGCCATGTATATAGAAGGCGGTGTTTTGCTTGGCTTAGCTTGTGAAATACATGGCACAACCTGCATGAAATATTTGAGGCTGTGAGGAGACATGAGCAATTCTTGAAGAAAAAAAAAGAAGAAAGAAAGAAAAAAGTTAATTTTCATTCAATGGTCTCATTTGCTTATAGCCACACCCAGTCAGAAGGTGTGGGGCAGAGCAAGGAAGAAGAGTTGATTTATGAACTTGTAAAATTAAAGTTGTTATGAAGTTAAAAAGAAACAAAACACCCCCCCCCCCAAAAGCTCGGGCTCATGGCAAGATTTCTACATATGTGAGCAGGAATTAAACCATTAGTGTTTGATAAAAATTCATGAGGCTTTCGAAGCACCAGAGGTTGAGTTGAAAGCTCTGCCTCATGTGCCCAGGTTGTGGGGAAAAAGGCTGCCAAGTGCCCCCATCACCTGGGTGGGCTTCTCCTGCGGAGGGCTGCAGTATGGGGTGGAAGGGTAATGGGGAATTAATAGGGTTGTAGGATAATTTAGGCTGGCAGAGGTTTCCAGTCCAATTGCTGCCTCCGTGGGCTCCTCTTCTGCCCTTGGAGTTGCCAAGTGGCTCCCAATAAAGGCGTGGAGAAGAGATGGCAGAAGCAACTGAATCTGGCTCGACCTGCTCTTTAGCACTGAGCCCAAACTAGAGCAGCCCCTGGGTTGCCCTGTTTCAGGCTGGTGCTCCTTGGAGGTCCCAGCATGACAGGGGGCTTGGGGGTAAAACAGAGTTGTGGCCGCTTAGCCTGCAGCTCATGCCTGTTCCTCCATGGTGTGGTGCAAAAGGGCTGTTTGATCTTGTGTCTGAAATGCATGACTTTGACCCCCATCCATCAGTTCTGCCCATACAGAGATTTTGGCTACAAGAAGAGCCTGTAATAGCGAGCGCTGCTCCCAGGCGGTGTGTTGTCATGCTGCCTGCCAGCCACACGTTGGGTCGGGGCAAGGGGAATTGGCCATCGTTTGTACCCTAATACTCCCAGGGCCCTGTGTCACCACACCAGAGCAAACCAAGACAATAATCCTACCTCTCAGATCTAAATCCAAGCCACAGCTCTGTGGAGGGGTAAGATGTGGGCAGAAGAAGGCAGTGCACCGGCAGAGGAGGAGATGAGATTCCTGCAAGATGCAGCAGCCGTGGGACATTAGCTGGCTCCTCAGCACCGCTGCTGCCTGCAGCTGGTGGGCAATTTGCACTCTAGTTTTCTTGTAGTTTATTGCTTAATGCCTTGCCTGGCAGTTTTCCTGACATGCCTCCACCTGCAAGTGAACGTCTTCTCCTGCAGCCCCTGGCAAAGCAGACTGTGCCCCAGTTGGGAAAGTTTCTTGGCGAGATGCTGGAGGGCTTGGGATGGAGAACTGGGGCTTGGAGGGGCCAACTGGTCCCCAGACCACCCCCCTTGCTCCATCCAGGCACCTTTCTACTTCTCAGGGGAGCTTTTATTTCTCTGGAGCAGATAAAATTATTAGGATGGCAATAAAATAGTAAGGCTGAGGCTCTGTGGGCAGCTCGCGGGGTGCTGCTTGTTCACTTCTGAAAAGCACTGATTTTTTTTCTTAAATTGCGAAGTGTCCTTCGGAGGCATCTGGAGGTGCTGCCAAGGGCAGTTTCTTCAGCTCAGGGGAAAGTGTGCGGATCTCTGGTAGCTGTGGGACAGATGGGATCAGCAACCTGGCAAGTTGCTGGTTTTGGGAGGTTTGCACAGCCAGTGATGGTGTGGGCCACCTCGTTCCAGTGGCCTCTTTGTCCACAGCACAGCGTGGGCTCCACACCAGCAGTTCAGTTGTTTCCCATGTCTCTTCAATGCCTCTTCATTTTGCTGGTTGTTTGCAAGGGTCTGATAGGCAAAAATGGTGTTTTGGAGGGGGAAGAGGAGATTTATAGACTTATAAATTTAAGAAGAAGTGTTACAAAGAGTCTGATACTGGCCAAAATGCCTTGACGCCACCATTCCTGCCAGTAACCCATGCTGGCTGGAGCTACAGCTTGTCCTTCACAGCATGCTGGTGTGTGGTCCTTAGCATGTCCATGTGTTATTTCTGAAGGCTTCCAAGACTTTCCTCTGCAGGCCTCCCACAACCCAGGTGAAAATCTAGTCAATAAACTAAAAAAAGCTAGAAACTGCACTTCTAGCAGGCAGTGTTGGAGAGCAGATGATGCCCGCAGTTGTTCCTATGGCTTCTTTCCTCAGACCCATCTTTTCCTGCAGCTGGAGCAAATCTCGGCAGAGACACAGATGTTGCACTGAGATGAATGAGAGCAAAACCACCAAGAAGCCCTCAGAGGATGGCTGGTTCCTGATAGAGTCTGTCTGCGCTAGTTCCTCCCAGGTTCCTCGCAGCAGAAGCAGCTCCTTTAATCTATCAACCCTTGAACCATCCAGCCCGATGTCTGTAGCTCATCTCCAGCTTGAGCTTTTATCATAATTGACGGGAAAAAATTGCCTTTTGAGTGGAAGAGACGTTCTCCCCATTAGGCTCCAGAAGCAAAGCACATGCATGGGGCCCTGACACTTTTGCTGCAGGAATCATTAAATCTGTTTAATTTGGCCGTATCGGTGTGCCTGCTGCGTGGCAAGTGAGCAAGCACTGATGCACCAACACTTGCGCACCCTCCTGCAGAAAGACCTGGGCATCAGGAAGGGATAGAAGGGAAATGGGAAAACCGCTTTTGGGGAGTGATGATTTGCCATCACTTGATTAGGATGATTTAAATAACCCATTGGGGAGCAGGCGGGAGGGAGGAGCGTTGCCTTCCGTGCTCTGCCAGTGAGAGCGATTCGTCGCTGTTGTCAGGCGAGCAGCCGCTTTTTTTGAAGCTGTGCACAGAAGCTGCGAGGCCCACAGGAGGATGGGCTCGGGGGATTGAAAAGGATGTTTTTGCTTAGGAGAGGGGAAGTGTTGAGCAGCTGAGACAAGTGCAGCTGGTCTCAATCAGCCGAGCCGTGAGGGAAGGGCAAGGAATCCGACCTGCTCCCGGTGGGGGAAGAAGAGCGTTCGAGGAGGCAATAAAACTCTTTGAGATGGGGAAAGGTTGCACAGCGCATCACAGAAATGCTGCGTGCAATGCTCAGCTCTCCCCAGGCTTTGGGTGGGATTTGGGAGGAGCAGGGCTGGAAACAGAGTGTCCAGGGATGAGCAATGGAGCTGTGGGGGGCATGTCCCAAAACACCGACCACTCAGTCAGAGGGGTGTTTCCATCTTCCTCATCCTCACCGTGGTGCAGTGTCCTTGCAATTTCTCTTGTTTTAGGGCATGGCCGAGACATAAGATGATTGGGGGGCTGGAGCACCTTCCCTATGAAGAAACGTTGAGAGAGTTGGGGTTGTTCAGCCTGGAGAAGAGAAGGCTCTGGGGAGACCTTATTTCAGCCTTCCAGTACCTAAAGGGGGCTTATAAGAAAGATGGGGACAGACTGTTTAGCAGGGCCTGGAGCAACAGGACAAGGCGTAATGGTTTTAAACCAAAAGAGGGTAGATTTAGATTAGGTATTAGGAAGAAATTATTTACTGGGAGGGTGGCGAGACACTAGCACAGGTTGCCCAGAGAAGCTGTGGATGCCACCTGCCTGGAAGTGTTCAAGGCCAGGCTGGATGGGGCTTGGAGCAACCTGGTGTGGTAGAAGGTGTCCCTGCCCCATGGCAGGGGGTTGGAACTAGATGATCTTTAAGGTCCCTTCCAACCCAAACCATTCCAGGATTCTATCATTCTATAATTTGGAAGAATGAAAAATTGGGAAAAAAACCCCCTATCCAAGAGTTTCAGTATAGTGAGCATGAGTCCCAAATGGGTGCTCTTTTTAGTCAGACAGGTTCTGCCATCCATGCTTGGTTTGATCTTCCAAAATAACAGGGTGTGAACTTTGATATTTCCATGTTGTATGGCAAGAAATAACGTGTCTGTAACAGTTTTAATCCTAGGTATTACCTCTCCTCCAAACTTCAGAGATATACTGATATACACACCCTGCCTTCCCGCATGCGGGAGGATAATTAGGAAGAAAAAATCCTGTTTTCTGTATGTTGGTACATGTCCTTCTAAGCAATCCCATTTTCCGTAGGGATCACGTGCGGCTGAAACGCAGCCGTTATTGGGTATCCTGTGTGCTTTGCAGTGCGTTGTGCTCATAAACAAAAAGTGAAATAAATTTCAGTACCTAATCATATTACACAAGAGAACTAAATGAGAGCTTCAGAGCCCTGTGCCAATATAGGAATGAATAACACATCTGACTTTTATTAGAGGAAATTTTAGGATGGTATAAATTGAATATATTGGATTGAATGATCTTGTGTATTGTTACCTTTGATTTTTTAAAATGTCTTTTCATGATAAAGGCAAAACCAACAAATTAAATCCTCTAATTAAAATCCTCTTGGCTGGGGATATGAATAGTATGTAAATGTTTCCATTTGCTACCTACACGTCAAAAATGGGGATACAGAAATGCATTGCCTACACCTCCAAAAGGTAATATTTCTTCCACTATCCTGACATCAGCCTGGTCCGGTTGTCTGCATGTCCCCACATCATGCTGCCATGAGTCAGGAAAAAAAACCCTTAAATCTAAGGCAGTTATAGAGAATCTTGTTTCTTGGGGGTTTGTTTGTTTGTTTTAAAGGAATTCATAAATGCCTCTTTTTTAAAAGAAAGAAGGAAAGAAAAGCCTTGCAGCTTCCTCCAGGTGAATATCAACTATTGACTGAGACAAGACAGTGGCAATGCCTCTGTTTCTGCTTTAAATTCTAATATAACTGAGTTTTTATGACATTAATTGAGTTATGAAGAGTGCTGGACACAGGGTGAAGTCTGAGTGCATGACAGGAATCTGTACAGTGGTTAAAGAGATGGGGCAAAATTATACTTGGAGTTATAATGAAATAATTCCAAAGTATCTTCACTGAAATTAATGAGTTTATTTTGGATTCATTCTCTTGTAAGTAGGAGGTTGGCAGCAGCAGGGATAAGAAAGTTGCTTTCTCTGAAATAGAAGAGAGAAAGGAAAGAATACAAGCTAGGAAATGATGCAGAATTGGTTTCTTAAGAAAAACCATCTCTTTCTATAATTTTTTTGCCTTATTGGACATTTTTGGGGAAGAACAGTTGTAAAAATTAAGTGGAGTGGTAGAGAGGTGTGTGTGAAGGAGATGGGACTGGTTTGATTTAAAATATGAGGTTATTCACATGGTCTTCTCTGGTTGAATCAAATTTAAAAAAAAAGAAAAAAAAAAAGAAAAAAAAAAAGATGACTAGGGAGTGGACACCCTAGTGGTCCTCAGCAAGACGAATCTTTGTCCTGGGGTCAGGCAGCCCCTCAGATCCTCTCCCCTTCCTTGTGCCACGTGGCGGTGGGTTGTGTACAAGTTAAAGACTAACAAGCAGTGCCATTCCCAGCTTGGGCTTGGGGTCTCTCTTCCATTAAGAAGTTCAAACCCTGCCGTTACAGGTGCAAATTGAAGTGCAGCCCAGTCGTTTCATGTGAATAAATCGGGACACATTCCCAGGATTACTGTGATTACAACATGTTTATCTCATGTTACACCCTAGGCTTCAGGGCTGGATGGTCCCCGTGCCCCGCTACACATGCAGCTGTGCCCTGCTGAAGACCCAAAGGTCTGAAGTTCCTGGGGATGATGATGTCTTTGAGGTGAAGCACTGCTTTTTCTGCCCCCTGACACCAGGAGACATTGGATTAAATGTGGACCACCGTGGCTGGAGATGCCAGCTGCGGGGCTGAGTTTGTCCTCTGCCAGCCTCCCAGCTTCCACGTTTCCTATGAAACGCTGCTTGCCAGTCCACAGATATAACATACAACCCAATTTCACAGTTGTGGGGATACTACTCTTCACGTTGCTGCTGAAGCATTTGTTAACCCAGACATTCCTGTAACCAATTTGCAATTTCCACCTATTTCCATCATTGCACAGGAGATTTACAGAAACAACTGAGTCGTCGGGTCAATTGGATTATCTCATCGCTCTTTTGAATAACCCCCAGGCAGGCTGGGGTGCCTTATGAGACCATCTGCAACCTGCCCTCTGTCTTCAGAGGCTTAAATATAGAAATCCGGTCTTGCAGAGAGACCTCTGCAGGCACAGCACATGCTCCATTATAATGGGAATTGTAATGTTCTCAGGCATGGCTGTGAAGTATTTGCAAGGTGACAGTATAGTAGATAGCATAGTGCTATAATTTTTGTACAACTGCATCCAAATGGCTTTAAAGGAAAAAAGAAAGCACCTCAACAGATCTCAGCCCTGAATTGGTCAGGCAGTTGGACTAGATGATTGTTGTAGGTCCCTTCTAACTGAAATAGTCTATTCTATTCCAAATATCTAGGATTTGCTGTTTTGTCATTTAATCCCAAACACACGCGGATATGTTTGTGCTTATCACAGGAGTAGTGTGAAAAAATTTAGGTCAGTTTTAAGTCTTCATTCATTGCTTTAAGGTGTGTGTAGTCCCAAATGTTGCCATTATTGTGGCATTATCACAGGAGATGTTGTCATTTAGAGGTCCTGGGTAGGTCTTTGAAATGAGGGTAAATAGAAGAACCCAACCCTTTCCCTGGCATCAGGCACTGAATACTGAGCAGAGAAAGCTTCATTTAAAGGTCTTTGACAGGTATCTGTGTACTCAGGGGGTTTAATTAGAGAGATGAGGCGTGGATGAGCAATAGCTGGCTGCCACCTTGGTGGCAGCATTATTCAGGGGCAAACTCTAGCAAGAGGAATCAGATGGACGATGAACCGGTTTGCACCTACAGTTCATGCAAAGGGGGGGAAAAAAGGTTATGCTTCAGCTTAAGGGAAGAGGGGAGCCGCTGGAAGAAATATTCAGCATACAGGGTGCAAGAGGTATTGGCTGGAGTGATGCTGCATCCATGTGGGCTGGATTTTGTGCACATGGGTTTGCAAACAGATGGGGTCAGGCACAGCTGGTAACTCACCAGCTGAGCAGCTGCACATAGGGAATAACTCTCTTGTGTTCCACAGGCAGGAAAAAAGGGTGGAAAATAAGTTAAATTGCTCTCAAAGATTCAACCCGACATTTATGTAACAGCGAATGGTTATTTTAAAGGCCAGTGAGGGATGTCCTTAGAGCAGGGAGTGGATTATGAGATAGAGTTAAATCTTGATATGTATAAAGTCCTGGAAAGGAAAGGATAAGCTTTCAAAGCGAGCATGTACAGCTGCTCACACTTGTTCACTAACCCTTCCAAGACGTGTCCCGTAGGCATTCCCACACAGCATCAAGCGAATCGCTGATTCAGGAGGAAGCCACATTGCTGAATGGCAGATGTTCAAGTTACCACTCGCCCTTTGCCCTCTCGGATGGCGAGGCTGATGGGGCTTTGCTCCAAATCTGCCCTTCCCTCTCCCTCTTCCAGTCCCCTCACCCACCCCGTGCTTGATATGGACACTTTGATTCATTTTTCATAAATACAGCCGCGTGCACATTAATGTGCATGGTGAGAAAAGACAGAGCTTAGAAATACCTGGTGGATGCTGCTGGGGTAGAAACACCTTCAAGAAGGTGAACCTGGAGGTTTTTGCCTCTGCCATATACCAGGTCATGGGCACAAAGCTGAAGGTGGTGCTGGGGGCTGTGCATCACTGTTACACCCTCCACCTGGAGCAAATTACCTTCAACTTAGAGGTGTAAAGCACTCCTGCTAGTGAAGGGAGGAATAGAGGGTGGGACAGGAGTCCTCTGGGCCTGTGCCCCCCTGGGAGGGTGGCAAGGGAAGAGGAGCCCGGCAGATGCATGTAGGAAAAGTCCCGCAGGGAAGGGTGGCGTGGGTAAGCCTTTGGGATGGCACCAGTAGGGTTGTGATGAACCAGGGTTTGCTTTTCCCCATGAACGTGGCACCTTGGGTGGATTCAGCCTGCTCCCTTTTCCCCTCATTGTAATTTTTGTCATGAGATTGAGCTATTAAAATGTTAATGCAAAATATATAGTTAGTCTGTAGCGTGCTGTACGCTTCTGACGTGTACAATTTTTCCTCTCTGTATGCAGACCCCCGTATCATGCCCCACTGTGCCTGCGCATTTATTCAAGGCTCATGAATTCGGGGAAAGGCAACTTTTGTGTAACCTCAGTCTGATGGCTCTTGCTCTTCTAAAACGCAGTACAGAAAGAGGAGTTGAAGACACGGGGTTACAAAATTGAACCAAAATTCACAGTATCTATTTGCATAATATTTTAATATAAGAGACCACATGATCCTCTTGTCCTAGGGAAAGATTGATAAGAGACTAGAGTTTGGCATTATACTAGGCCTAAGGGAATAGTAGCTGTAAATTAGCATAACAAAGATAAAGTTGCATAATGGTTTCCATTTTAATTCGTTTTCAGGTAGCAATTTGTTACGATTTTCAGCTTTTGGGCTGAAATTTTTTGGGCTTGTTTTCCATCTGGAAAAAAGCATACATTTATGTGTATACTTATTTAAGCCAAATATTACTAAGTCATCTCTGCATCTAAGGAGAGATAGGAAAGTTTTCTCCCATTATTATTTCTTATAATTCCTTCAATGAATGTTGATAGAGCAGACACAGCTGGTTTTACATGTTGAAATGTGGCCTGGGAACGGTCCCTGCAAAGCAGTGTCTTTGTTAGAAGAGTGCTGTAAATCTGTTATAACATTGTAAGTTCATGGCGCCGAAAAGTTACTGTCAGGGAGCGGAGCTGCAAATGACTTCTGGAGCACAGCTCTTTACTTAAAGGTGTCCACAAAAAGCTCCTGTGCAGAGCAAAAGCAATAAATAACTTGGTCTGTGCTGGGCCTGTGAAGGCTTCAGCTAAGGAAGGCTTGGTATTGATGCCTAATGAAAAGCATAATAATAAATGCCATTGCTATATATTGCTTGGAAACATCTGAGGTGGAGGGAAGAGGTTCCTGCAAAGAGCTGAAAAGCTGAGCCCGCATTCCTGAGACTTTATATAGGGTAGTTTGGGGCTGTGACAATATCCTTGTGTAAGCCTTTGCATCGAGCACCTTCCGCTGTCTGCAAGGTGAGGAGGAGCGTTATCTCATCTCCCAAACCTGTCTCGTGGGGGTCATTCTCTGCCGCGTGAGGTAACCTATGCGCAGGGTGGATGTTGCAATAGCGTGGCCAAGCACGTCCCACGCACGGGGCCTGATTTCATACGAGCTATTGCTGTTCTTTTTGGTTTGGGGATTTCTTGAAGGTTTTCTTTTATTATTTTTTTTTTTTCAGGTCTCCAAAGCTAGCAAGTTCAATCGGCCAAAAGCCTGGTTTCAGAATTGCATCAATTGCTCAGGAATTTTTTGTTATTTTATTAGAAAGAGTAACCCCAGGAAATTCTTCCCCAAATTCCCCGTGTCTCTGCTCCCTCTCCTTTGGATCCATCTCAGACAGGAGCTGGTCGGTGGTGCCCCAGCGAGGGCAGTCAGCTTAGGTCTGGCAGCCCTATGGCGCTCGGCCAGTAATGCTCATTTCTGTCAGCACAACCCCAAATTTTGCTTTATAACTACCAGTAGCACGTCAGCAGGGCTGAAGAGACCTAGAACTGAACTTGATCACTGGGGCTGGTGAATTCGGATCACGTGGTGCAAGAAGCCATATAATAGACATTTGAACCCCAAAACGTGTCTCTCCAGGTCACAGATCCACTGGTGCGTGTCAGGAGAGCTGACTGGAGAGGTGCAGGGTAGGAACATTGACAAAGCCTCCAATTCTTATGTACGGTAGTTAAATACCCTTCTCCTGCTAAAAGTGTTCACCAAAAGCCCTGTACAGTATGTATACAGGCCACGCACAGAGCATGTCTGATTTAGGAGGTTTTCCTCCAAAGTCTGGCGCTTTCTCAGTGTGCACAGCGCAGCACGTGTTTCTGTCCAGAAAAATCTCAGAAAAAATAAGTTATTCTGGAAACCGGAGAGGTCATCAGGCAGCCACTGGATGTCTTTTGGCTGCTTTGCGGTGCTCGCAGCCCGCACAGGGACATTCCGCTGGTGTCTGTCCATGCAAAGGAACGTAAAACTGATTTGAGTAGCTGCATACTTCAGTGAGATTGTCGAAGTGGAAAGGCACGCAGCGCTGATAACCCCAGCAACGGAGGCTTTTGCAGGGATGCTCCTGCTGGCTGGAACATGCCCACCAGCTGGGCTCTGCCGCAGCCCGTCGCACCCCAGCTCTGCGCAATGGAAACCCCCCCGCTGCACCCACAGCCAAGGCTTGCTAATACCGACCTGCTCATTCTGCATTTGATTTTAAGCACAGAATTTTTATTAAAAGCACTCGTGTGAGTTAATCTTCGATCTGACTGTTTGGGGACCCACCTCCCCATCCCAAGCGAGCAGTTAGGCTGCAGCTCTGCTAGCCTGTGTCCCCGGGTGCAGCCAAACTGGCATTAACCATCATCTCCTGCACTGAGGCTCAGCAAGGCACTGAGGGAGTGTGCAGTGCATTAATATAAAGTTAATGTCCTTAAGCTCCTATAATAAAATAGATTTATGTCTACACCAGGTATATTTTCTAGTACATCAAAGCCAGTCAGAATTAATTTCATGGGTTTATTGTACTCTTAGTGCCGTAGTTTTAAATCCAATATAAGATGTTTAAATGGCGATGGTAAAAACGGTGAAAGTGGGTTTGAAAATCAGCCCCTTATTGCTTAAATTGCATTTAAATGCGGATCTTGACATTTGAGCTGGTGAAATTTTCCAGTGATACGTAAAATTAGATCTTTGTATTTGTTTTTATTTGCTATCTGCCATTCATTTTGTTTGCCTTGGTTAAGTTTCCAATTTTCCTCTTATACAGTCTCTGCATACTGATTAAACATACTTGGTGGGAACATTCTTGCTCGGTGCCTGGTTTGTAGGAAGATGCCTTGCTAAGCAGGACCTGCATAGATACCAGACAGCTGCCTTCACTGGAAACTCGAGATATTTTTTCCCTCTTGAAATCAGGTCCACTAGCAAATATCACAGCCTAGCTATCACACCATATAGAGACAGGGTAATAGCCTGAGTGCTTTATTTTATGGCTAAGAATGCAGAGCTGGAAACTGTATTCTTGCCTCTGCCAGTGACAGTTTCAGGAGTTTCAACACATCACGTATCTCCCCTCTGCCCATTTAGAGTAACGGTGATTTGCCTCTGCATGCTATCATGTACCTTATTTAGCTCAGCCTTGTGAAACTTAAAATCCTCAGACAACTCGAAAAGCTGCTTCAGCACAGATCATGCTCCTAAACTAGTGTTTTGATCTTCAGCTCTTCGTTTGCTATTGCTGAAGATACTTTTTTTCATAAACAGAAACTTTTTATCAGCTTGAAATTTTTGCTGTTGGCTCAAGAAATGGATTCTTAACCCCCACCATAATCTATAGCAAAGCCACTGACACTGCAGGTGCAACCCTTCTCCTGGGCTTAGAAGCTCTGTTGGCAGAAGAAAATTAACTTTGAGGTGTAAAATGCTTGCTTCAGTTGCAATTATCTCATGTTCAAAGCCCAGAACTATCACAGGAGTTCTTTTGATTGATCTCTGTAGATTAGATGAAGCTGATCTTGGTTGCAATTCATATCTACACTGTGGTAACTGGATATCAAGGCACATCTTGAATATCAAGGATAACCCCAAGTGCTTGCATGTTCCAGTCACTTTCCATTTAATTTGAGGGTGCTTTTCTGGCTTGTGCTGACTCAGAAACTTGTCCCCTTTCCACTCTGAAAATTAGTATTCATGCAGTTTAAGGTTTTATACAGGTTGTGCCATCCATTCCTAAAAATAACACATAAATGTGCAAGGTCCTGCACATGGGTCAGGGCAATCCCAAGCACGAGTACAGGCTGGGCAATGAGTGGACTGAGAGCAGCCCTGAGGAGAAGGACTTGAGGGTGTTGGTGGATGAAAAACTGAATACGAGTCAGCAATGTACACCTGCAGCCCAGAAAGCCAATGGTATCCCGGGCTGCATCAAAAGAAACATGACCAGCAGGTTGAGGGTGGTGATTCCGCCCCTCTACTCCGCTCTGGTGAGACCCCACCTGGAGTACTGTGTCCAGCTCTGGGGTTCCCAACATAAGAAGGACATGGACCTGTTGGAGCGAGTCCAGAGGAGGGCCATGAAGATGATCAGGGAGCTGGAGCACCTCTCCTATGAAGACAGGCTGAGAGAGCTGAGGTTGTTCAGCCTGGAGAAGAGAAGGCTCCAGGGACTCCTTACAGCAGCCTTCCAGTACCTAAAGGGGCCTTATAAGAAAGATGGAGAATTAGTGATAGGACAAGGGGTAATGATTTTAAACTGAAAGAGGGTAGATTTAGATTAGATATTAGGAAGAAGTTCTTGACTGTGGGGGTGGTGAGGCACTGGAACCAGTTGCCCAGAGAAGTTGTGGATGCCCCCTCCCTGGAAGTGTTCAAGGCCAGGTTGGATGGGGCTTGGAGCAACCTGGTCTAGTGGAAGGTGTCCCTGCCCATGGCAGGGGGTTGGAACTAGATGATCTTTACAGTCTGTTCCAACCCAAATCATTCTATGAGTCTATGATTCTATGAAATGTGTTTAATAGAAAGCTAATATGTCATTCTGGAAGGTTACAACTATCCTAATACTTCAGAGGACATGAACAGTTTTTGCGAACAGTTAAAAGCAAACAAATATTTTCCCCATTAAGGCAGGCAACCTGCTGCTCAAGGCAAATGTACAATTTGTCCCTCAAAACCAGCCCTGAAGACATCATGGTAAGCTATAATTTCATTGTTAGAGGATGTCAAATGACCAAAAGAGCCACTTGTCTGCTTTAGCAAGTGTCCAATGTTAGGGGACCTGGGCTGTGCTGGGCAGTAGGGCACTTGCCTGGGTTGGACACAGCACCTGCTCCTAGCTGGGAGACTGATGCTTTCCATAGAACACAGATTTTAATAAACAAATTGGCAGACTTTGGACAGGGAGCATACACCGTCTGTAGAAAAGAGCTCCCAGCTCCCACTGAGCAGAGGCAGTGCGAACAGGTCTGCACCCAGCTCTCAGCATGCAGTGGGACATTTGCTTTTCACAACTGGCTCGCCTTTCCCCTGCCAGCCATGGAAGTTATTTGGGGTGAATAAATAGCTGGAAGCAAGAATGGGAGGGAGGGGATGAGGTCAACTGATGGAGAGATGCAAGTTTTCGTGGTAAAAGACATCAGAAGTAACTTCCTTGCAGGCAGCAGTGCTGAGAAGTGCCTGACGTGAGTATTCCCAAGGGATTTGTGATTGAGAGTCCTGCTTTCCCAGCTCTGCTTCAGCCAGTCACCCCAAATGGCACCTTGTGACTGCAACCTGGGGCACAGCATGGAGACGTGGCAACAAAGCAGAAGGGGAGCACAAAGCAGATGCTTTTCTAGTCAGCTTCTTGCAGCTGTTTGTAGAAGGATGGTGTTATTTATAGGTGTAGTCAAGAGTGCGATAAGGAGGTCATCTCGCCATGATAAGGGAGTGACTGTCACATCCATGTGATATGACTCTATTTTTCTCCAGCATAAAGTAGATTTTAGTATTTGCTTGATGTTAGGGTATTGCCCTTATAAACCTTAAGCGTGTATTGAACTTGCTGAAGGGACAGGGGACTCATGGTTATATGGCTTCAATCCTCAGAGGCTTTGAATCATGTGTTTAGTAGGAGGTGTCCATACAATATAATGAATCTGGGGTCATGAGATTTGAGCACGGGACATTAGGTCTGTGGAGGGGAGGTACACCTGGGACATCTCTCCATGCGATGGCCTTTCAGGCCACTGGAATGAAATTGATTGTCTGAAAAGCTCCTGGACAGCTGGAAGTTCCCAGGGGAGCTGAGAGTGAGATGCCAACAGCAGTGAGGCTGTGTGGGTCTTCACCGTGCCACCCCAGGGGAGCAAAGTATAGCCCAAACTGCACAGCAGTATAAAAAGGCCACAGGGATGGTTAGGGAACGAATGAACCAGTCAGCCATGTCTCCATATGTGCAAAGTGGTGAAACAACAATGAAAAAGTGACTAAAGCCACAGGAATGAAAAAGGTGAATATGATGATATGAGAAGGTCTGGTTAGTGCAGGTCATGAAAAGTGTTTTCAATGAACTGCTTTAACCAGGAAAGGGTTATAGGCGAGGAAAAGCTTTGCTCTGTGCATTTCATCAGTTGAGAAAACAAATAGAGGTGAGGGAAAGGAATGAGGTGGAGACTAAACAGGGAGAATATTGTATTGCTTACTATGATGGGTGGCATGGCCTCATATAGCACACAGCCCAAGGTGCTGGCCACCACACCCTGGAGAGGGGGCTGGGATAAGCTACCCTGGTAAGAAGATGAAGGAAAGGGAGCATCATGGTCATGAGAGAGCTTTTGTTTTTCCTTTCAGTGCAGGCAAAGAGAAGTAAGGAAAGACTCAGTAAAATTAAATAGTAGGGAATTAAAAACCAATAGGAAATTGGATGCTTTCATGCAGCACGAGCCTGGTGGGCCACAAATACATACCCCTGCCCCTCAGCCTGGCCCAGTGAGCGTGGGATAAAGCGAATCAGGAGCTGGACTGAGTGTACTTTGTTTGCTCATATTCTGTGTTCATTAATTCACTCATTCATTCATGAGGTGTTGCTAGAGTTAAATGCTGAAAGGGATGCAGAGCACTTCCTCTCCAGGCTGTGCAGCAAGCAAGCCCCCAGGGAATGCCCAGAGGAATGCAGCAATCAGGGCATAACTCACTCTGTTAGTAACTTTTTGCCTCTATCTAGTGGAGAGTTTATTTTGGCAACTGTGGAGCATGAAGAGAAACCGAATGTTCCACTTGTAAGTATCGCATATCTTTCCTGATCTGGTGAGAGCAGTCTAGATGGGATAGGACAGGGTCATTTGCTGACAGCAATGGGTGGAATCCACAGATGGAAGGACAAGACTTTCCTGCTAAAACCAAGTAAAAACTTTCCTGGATGCCCGGTCTAGCTCGACAGCAGACAGAAAATTGCAGGCTGGTATTTGTAAGTGGAATTAATCCTGGTGGAAGATTTGGGTAGAGCTTGACAGTGGATGTGGAGCTATATTCAGTTCCAGAAAGGACAGAGTTGTTTCTTCAGTGTGGTAACTTATGCATGTCAGAAATATTGCTGTAAGATTCTTTGGGAGACAAAGCACAGGTGTGCTTTTTTGCAAAGCAGCAAGGTAAGGCAATTGTGGGTTGGGTGATGGTTGACAACAACTATCTACTCACCTACCTATCAGGTGGGAAAACCTGCAGAACCTGGTACAGCTTCCACCATCCTTAGGTGCTCATAGGGTAAAAACATTGAGCTCAAAGAGAAGTGCAACACCAAAATAATCCTCCTCTTGCCACTCTCTATTGATGTGTAGAGAATGAGCATCTTACAAAGGTCTTTTGAAGAACTAATCCAAACTAACAGTTACTTATAGCATTTTGTTGCAAAAGTTTGTGGGAGTGCTGTGTAAGCACTGTAAGTATCTGTTCTTCTGTTTTCGTGTGCCTTTATTATGTGGCAAAGGAGTTGAGAGGGTGTCTCTGTATCAGCCTTCCTTGCTTGGGCCACAGTAGCAAAGATGATACAGCAGGAAGCCTCTGACAGCCCTGTAGATACCCTCAGTGCATTTGTGTCCCTTGAGCAGGCAGGACAGGCCAGACCATCCTTTGGTGCAGGGACCAAATTATGAGCAAACCCCAGATTGTTTCTTCACCTGGATATGCACCTCCGTACTTCTGTCCATGCTATATGTGTTTGTACCCTGGAACCTTTGCTCACCTGAATGTGAGCTGGAATCTGTGCAGTTAAGACAATTAGGGAGCTTGGTCTTGTATGAGCTTCAGCCTGTGGTTGGTACCCAGCTGAAACATCGATGTAGAACCTGACTAAAGGTACAGTGAAGCTAATGAAAATATAGATGCCACTGATACTAGTGTCCCCAGAAAAGACCCAAGGGGTAGGCCCTCAAAGGAGAAGTTGGTTTAAGCAACTGTCTCCTCATTCTTCTGGCATTGAACTCCACCATTCTGGGCCTAAGGTTAAAAGCTGAAATTCATCAAACCTACTAGATATCCCATGACAGTTAGAGGCATTACTTTACCTTAAGCTTTGGTCAGTGTGGAGAGCAGTTCCCACGATCATCTTGTTAGTTTAACTGTCTCAAGCCCTCTTGCTCACATTGCCCCACAGCCCTTCGAACCCTCAGTCTTGTATGGCACATCATCTATAAACAAGGAATCAATAATCTCTACAGGCCAAATGTTTTCAGCCGAACCTGAATAACTGTTTAGTTACCGTTCTCTGTTTAACTGGGGTATTTTCTTCTACAGATGATCAGAAAATTTGTCCCCTTACAGGAGATTTTCTCTGAGCTCATAAGTAATTTTAATTCTCATGAGTGTAGAATAATCTTTTGTTTTGGCAGCTACAGTGTCCAGCCTTGTTAATTTATTTCTTTGGGAGTTCTGAAGAGCTTGGATTAAGCTCCAAGAAATGGTGACCATAGCAAACATGAGAGAAGAGCAAATCTCTTGCTTTTCTCTTCCCTGTCTCTCCGAGGCTGGGTGTTGCATCGGGGTTTGGTGCTGCAGAAACACCTCCTGCCTCCATGCAGGTGTTCAAGCAATAAACCTTTCCTATCTCTTGTCCATGCAGCATGCAATAAACCTTTCCTATCTCTTGTCCATGCAGCATATGAGGATGGATGGAGATCTCCCATAGGGTCAAACGTACCGGCATTTTAGTCCTGCAAGCTTCTTTCTGATTTTGGAGGGTTGTGGTAGGATGAATAGTACAGGCACGCATCAGAAGAGTAGGCTACAAGAGGAATATAAAACACAAGAGTTTTGGTGGGTTTGTTCTGTTTACCTTTCTATGAAACACGTGTTTCTTTTCAACAGTAGTAACAGGCTAGATGTTGCCTTGATCCGTCATTGCAATTCTTATTTGTGTTATTGTAAGGTCTAACTGTTAATGGCAACGTCTCTCCTGATAGCTGTACAAATTGTTGCTATCTGGCACTGACACAAGCAGCAAAACCGTTCTCGTTTGACTGGCAGATCCACCTGATCTTCACAGTTCACAAAGTGGCTCTGAAATCTGCTGTCCCCTCGGAATGCCCATGTGCTTGAGTTTATGAGGCTGCCTTGAGTAAAGGCCTAGAAATGCTGCTGTTGAGAGGAAAGCCTTAGTGCTACCACACGTGTTTTGTGGTCCTAGACTTTTTTTCAGTAAGACAAATTCTGCAAACCTCTTCTTATAATTTCTTTCCCCAGTGACTGTGTTATTTTGGTAGGAACTTTCATTTTTCCATTTGTTGGCAACATTATCATGATACTAATGTCATAAGCAAAGACTTTGATTGAGAGTCATGGGAGCACTGACATTATACCAGCAGTGGCCAGTGAATGGTTAAATATACTTAATTGGCTTTTATGTTTTATATCAGAATAACAAGTTAACTGCCAAATAACTAATACTCCATGGACTACTACAATTGCACACAAAAGCTATAAGAATGCCTCTGATAAGCTTTATCTTGGTCAGTGTTTATGCAAAGAAAGCCACTACAAATAAATTATTTTAAGTTTCCTCCTTCCCTGAGTAAATTACTACATTGATTTTAAATTATGTCCTTGCGAATTCTGAATTATTTGTGTTCCTGTGAAAAGGTTTTTCCTCTGTACACTCTGTGCACTTCCTATTATTCCATGTCCAGAGAATTTCTTTCCAGTGACTGGGCTCCCTCCAAACGTATCTGTGGCCTATGCCGAAAACTGATCATAGTGAATACTCAGATTGTTTCAGCTGTGTCTCTGTGTGTGTATTTATCCCGAGCTTGGCTGAACATTAATACAGATGAAACGGGGATGGTTTGTTTTCCTGTGACTGCATCCATTCCATGGATATTTCCATGTCTCTTAGATTTTACTCTGGTTGAATACTTTATTGAAGTAAGGACTGATGAATGTGCTTTTTTTAGAAGAATCTGCCAAAATAATAGATCATTGCACACACCCACATATGAAATAAATCCTGTGTTGTAAATAGCACCTGTGATTATCAGAAACAAAAACATTTTACAAATGCAATTAATTTGTTGCTATTTAATGCTGTCATAATAATGTATGTTTCTATTCCTGATTTTTGCTGATTATTGTGAACACCACAATATTTTGGCTTTGTACAGTACAAGGAAATAGTAAAACGGAAAGCTATACAGTTTCTAAAAGCTGTCATGAAAATACTTCCATTAGTGGGTGGCCAAATAAAAAGATATTTAGTAAACATGAAAACAGGCATATAAGGGCATGCCTGCATGGATGGATGCAAACAGATGTGAGCTCCTCTCTTGCTCTCCAAGCCAACTGGGCACAAGCCAGCTTCCAGAAGCCATGAAGCCATGTTCATCAGTGCTGGGCTTAAATATCATACCCTGTCTGTTAGGAGCGTGTTTTAGTTCCCCTCAAGTAGCCAGATAGCTCATGTGAGCGCGACGCGATGCTGAAGCCAGCTCGAGTCAAGCTGGCTTGGAAGGCAGACAGAGGAGCCCGCGTGTGTCTGCGCCCATCTGTGTAGACATGCCCTAAGCCAGGCTGGGTGAAATTTGGAACCTCAATTAAAAATGATGTTAAGTAATTCAATAGGCCAAAATTTTGCCTGCTGTTGGCATGAATCTGTATTGGACAAGAAGAAGGTTTTTCCACTTCCTAAGCAGACAAAATAATGGAGCTTGTACCTTTGAAGTTGGAGATGACAAAATTGACTTAGATTACTTCTGTTTGAAAATGCCTTTCTTCGTGTTTTCAGCTCAGATTGGGTGCTTATGTGGTTCCCGTCCCCACAGCACCCAGACACCCTGTGGTCTTTGATGTACAACTGCAACAACACCCCTGCAAGAAGGGAATGAGCAGTTTTTCCCATTGGGTAGATGGGGAACAGAGGCCCAGAGACAAAAGGGAACTTTCCCAAGGCTACGTGCTTCTGCATGCAGTGGCATCCTGAACCAGCTCCTCCAAGGAGTCATGAAGTGTCTCAAGCCTCCTTCAGAACTTCCCTTTGGGCATTTTTCGTATAGAAAATTTGGTGCCTTTGCTTTCTTAGACTCTGTGTCTAACAAGTCATGCACTGACCTGGCATCATGAGGTCGGTGTGGGCAGATCCCTCTGCTCCATGGCCACTAGTAGACATGCATGGCCAACACATGGTCTTGTGCCCTGGCCTGTGACCATCCACACGGTTTCAGTGTTAGCAAATGCCTTGGCACAGATTTGGCCTGCATTAACTCACACTCTCCGAGCTGGTGTTGTGGCACCATCCGGGGGAACACGTGAGCGCGGGGCTGTTTCCAAAACTTATCCTCTTGGGATGGGGAGAACATGCACTCGGCCAACCTCTTCTGTGTGCCCAGGGCTGGGGAATGGCCCCTCACCCTGTTTTCTTTGGCCTTTTAGGCATTGTATCACTTCATTTGCAAAATTTATCCATGGACTTCCTGGGGAAATGGGGGTTCTGCTTGGCCTCACACTTGGGTGGGACAAGATGGGGGGAGAAACACTGCACCGTGGGAAAACATCTGAATTACGAGCCCCTTTGGGGGTGAGTGACTTCATACTGATGACCTGCAAGCAGCAAAGCAGGCCGAATTAGTGCAATAAAGTATTCATTAAGAAGGAGATTGCCATAATGCTACAAAAATATTTCTGTGCTGTTTTTCTACCACTGCTGTCAGGGAAGCTGAGCTGTCAAGTCATGCATCCTAGACAGGATTATACCTTTGCTCATTTGATTATGGGTGTTTGACTCAGGTAAAGCCTTTGGGCTGTCACATCTTTTGTGGCAGTACACAGTGGGAAGAGCTGGGGTGTGATGTGAAATAGGAGGGACTCAGACGTTTGAGGACCGTGCAGTTGACAAGTAGGGTACGGGCATTCATCTCATCTCAGGTGGTGCAAAAGGGTCACCAGCACTGTGCAGGTGCAGAAGGGAGGTGTGTTTTTGGGGCGCTTCTTGATTCCCAAGGTAGGCAGATGTGCTTTGAAGCAGCTGAGCTTTCTGAGCTGTTCTCATGGCTCCCCCACTTGCCTAAGGACAGGGAACGGGGCTGGGTTTCAAACGATGAGTTGAATCCTGCCCTCTTTGAAGTCATTGGCAGAAATTCCTGGTACCAGCTACAAGGTCTGTGTGTCTGAAGGAGCTACAGCAGAGCAAAAAGCCTTGTCTTCAGCCGGCCAGTTTAACTGGAGACCCCGGGACTGCTTGGTCTGGGAGGACCATATGGGGCACACAAACTACGTTGGTCGGGCTGAGGTGCAGAGTGCTTCATGGACCTGTGCCCAGAGGCCTCATTAAAGCACCCTGTTAGTATTTATTAGAAGCCATCCTTATTTCCTCCCTCCCTTGAGAGCCCATACTTAACTGCTGTGGACAGCCCTGAGTCCTGGGGTGTATGGACACAGTTTAATGGGCTCCAGGCAGGGTGTGCAGTGTTGAAAATTAGAAAAATAAAATATCTCATAGAAACAGAGCCAATTGAGCCAATTGGATCTGGAAGCCCTGGAAGAGAGAGAAACATCGTTATCAGCTTCTTGGCATGGGGATGTTTGTGTGTGTGTTTGCTTGGCTGTGCTTCTGATAGGTGCCTCAAGCTTCTACACATGGTGCCTGGCACAGCCAGAGTGGTGAGATGCAACAGTGAGAGGACCTCATGTGACTGATTGTGTTTGGCCTTGACTTTTTATACAGATAAAATGGCCCTGAATTCTTCACCCACTCCTTTAGGCTTGTCCTGTGCTCCAGTTAGCATGATCTGACACAAAGCTATAGGTGTTAACACACTTACCAGTGGGCTGCAGCTGTGCAGGAGACAGGACTGTGGAGCATCACAGCTCTGGATATATTGCACTGGCCCAAACATGAAAACGATTGCAAAATTCACTTTACTGTGTAGTCACTGATGATGCGGAGCAAGCACACCAGGTATTGAGTTTGTCCTCTGGCTGCCCCCATGCCCTCTAATGTCAACAGCACCAACAGGGTCTGGAAAACCAGAATCAGATGCTGCCCAAGTTTGCCTTCATTTCTTATGGCTGCAATGGCACAAGCTGCCTTGGGTCACTGCTGCCCAGCATCTGCTCCAACAGCAGCTGTGTGCAGCACTGCTCCCAAGGAGTCGATGGTCCCGGCTGGGTTGAAAGGCAAGACCATGGCTCCGTGATGTGTCCACTTCTTTTTAATTTGTTTCCCATTATGCAAAATATCAGGCACGTCTGATGCCATCTTACATTTAGACCAATATAGTAGATATTTGCAGGACTGCAAAACCTCTGAGGCTGAGCAGCCACTAATTTGCCCTTTGCTTATTTGACTGCTGTTGCTCTCTGTAGTCTACTCCTCCCCCCGCCAAGACAGATCTGCTGCTATCAAAGTCCTGCAGCTGACATATTTCTAATCATCCCTTCATTACAGTCTATCTTCTGTAAACAATTAGTGAACCCTCTTTGGGATTTGGAGTTATTGTGCTAACTTCCTAATTACTTAGCTTTTTTTGGCTCTTTTATTGCTTGGCAAGAAAGATTTAGTGGCCAGAAGACATTAATATGCTTGCTCTCCAAGTTCCTGGGCTTTGGTTAATCACTCCAGCTGAAAACTGTTGATATTGGATGATTTCTGGAACTTTATTGTGTGCGTCTTTATAGTACATTTAACAAAGGAGCAATAAATGAGCTAGGTGGCAGGCATATTTCTGTGACGGAAATTGCTTTCCCCTTTGGGACAGGATCCAAAGACCACTGAAGTGAGTGGGATTCTTTCCACCAACTCAATGGGTGTTTAGTCTGGTTGCTGATGAAGGGTATCAGGAGGACTGTTACCCAGTCACTTACGGTTGGGACTCCTTTGCTCTCATTGCACCCTGAGCTACCCTTGGTTGCATGATGGTCCTGGGCAAGAGCTGCTGCTGAAAAGCTTGAGTTACTGAGTCTAGATGTCCTCTTGGGGGTTTAGAGGTACCTAACCAATGTGAGCTGTGCTCAGTAATTTTGCTTAAGAAAGCCTTTTCCCTGAGGAACCTCAGTATTTATGTTGTTCTAGACTAACTTGTACAAAGCAAAATGATTTTTAATGATTTTTCCTCCTGATGCAATGGTGATTGTGAATTACAACTTACACAAAACCAGAGCACAGCCATTAGCTAGGTTTGCTGCGTAAGATTACTCAAGGAATCTCAAAATCATCTTTGGGTGAGCTCAGGTACATCCACCATAATAAACTGTCTCAGGCTAGCCTGTTTTGACTGTGAACGTTGGCCCTCTCCTTTTATCTCCTCGGGTTGTGCCATCATTATATCTACATGCTGAAAGCTTTCTTTGTTAAACTGGTTAAAACTAGTTACTCATCAGACTTGGAAGGGGTCTGCTGGCCTGGCCTGGCAGGCTGCCCCTCCCAGCTAGTCCAGGGCACCAGGTTCTTCTGAACTCTGAGGAAAAGGGATTCCTTCCACCATTGTTCAGGCATTTCAGTGTCAGCATTACATAATTCATGTCCTGTTCAAGCCATGTTAGCATTGCTCTTTTTCTTGATTACTCCATATTATAGGGCTATGTCAGCATATTAGTTTGTTTTCTTTCCCGTTAGCTTCCAAGAGCTTGGCTCAATCCTTTACATATGTTAGTGCTCCATCCAGCCAAAGTTATGGGTCACTGTGTGAATAACCTTTATGCAGGGAAACTGAGCATCCACGCAGTGCACCGGGCACCATACAGAATGTGATTAATGAATTTCAGGAGGGGAAGGGCTGAGCAAACCCTGAGGTTTGGAGCCCAGATTGCCCATGGCAGAGGGGTTGGAACTAGATAGTCTTTAAGGTCCCTTCCAAGCCAAACCATTCTAGGATTCTGTGATCCATCCCATCTCGTTTCAGCACCAGAGGAGGTTCCTTGCCTTAGGACTTTGGTGGCCAGGGATCCCTCCTCCTTCAGTGGGAAGAGACAGGCCCCTCTAGAGGGAAATCTGCATCTTCAGTGGTTGTGTTGGCCTTCTGGAGAAGGCCATCTCTGGCCACTGGCCACAGGGGAAGCTGAATGGGACCCTTATCACCCTCACCACCACAGAGAAGTGTCCTCTATTGCCTTTGGTTTTTACTTCTGCATGGACTAGAGGTGCCTTGTTACGACTGGAGGCCCGAAGTTTGGACTTGGTCTGGTACCCAGGAAGGGTTAATCACTTCTGTCAGTTGAAGAACTGGAGAAAGCAGTAATGCTGTGCTTCCCCCCCTTCCTCCCTGTGCCCAGGCCAATAATTAAAGTATTCATCTGGGATACGGGAGACTCCCATGAGTGATTTTCCTCTGCTTGATGGGACTTGAACTTGCTTTCTCCAAAGAAATGTCCAAACGCAGCTCTCAAAGCCTCTCCCAGACTCTAAAACTTTTAAAGATGTTCCCATTTGTATAAAATAATTAAATTGCCACTGGAACAGTCCAGGTCTCTCCCCTTCCCAGCTGAAAGCCCTAATAACAGGGTGTAATGATTCAGGAAACCTGCCCACACAATTTGTGGCTTCTGTTTGAAGGTCTGAGATCTCAAAGCCTACCTCCACCAAGAAACCCTCTCTGGCTGGTTTACCAACCCCCACCAGGGTCTCTCCATCAAACAACAGGGCGTGTTAGGTGGAGATGGTCCTCTCTTCAGATGCAAGCGTCACGGACAGGACGTTAGGTCCTACAGAGAAGGACTTTATTCAGGGAACTCACCTTGCCTGTGGGGACACCAGGCAGCTCTCCACAGTGGATGGCACCCGTTTGAGGGGAAAGCTTAAAAAAAAAGGGCTGGTGTGGAGGGCAGGCTTTTCCCCAGCTCAGGCTTAGAGCAAACTGCCTGGCTCAGGAGGGCAAAAGGACCCCAGCAGGAGGGTGAAGTTTATGTGCTCCAGTTCAGTTTCGATTTTCAAGCTTGCATTCAGCGAGGCCATGAGTTTTCCAGACCCTCTGTACCATAGGTTTGCTGCTGAGGACAGCTTGGTGGGCCACGAAGACTTAGGGCCCTCTATAGCAAGTGTAATATTTCACTCCAAATGAGATTTTCCTATTAGCAGTGATATAAATAAACAGTAAAAATTTTTCGTGCAGTCAGTAAGAAGCACTGTATTTCATCGGCATTTGAACAGGGATTCATTAATGTTCTAGTTTTATTTTAACACGTTTTTCTAAGCATTAAAAAAATCCATTCACTTTGCAGTAAAATATTTTATTTTCTGGTTGGGGCGTTCTATTTTAAACACACACATTGTGTGTGAGTTTATATATTTTTATATACATATGTATATGTATATACATAAAATATGTGTAAGTGTGTGTGTGTATTTTATATAATATAGGCCTGTGTGTGTCTATATTATATTTGGCCTGTATCCACTCTGGCCTGACTGCCCTGAGCTCAGAAACTAAACAGTTGCAGGCTTGGCTGGTGCTGGGACGGGGGACCACCTGGGAACCTGGGTGCTGCGGGGACCGGCCAAGGAGTCGCGGTTAAACACGTGGTGAATTTTAGACCGCAAAAATTGCATGAGTGGAAAGACTTCATTTGGCACCATTGTTGCTGTTGAGCTGATGGATGGGAGTTTAAAAAAAAAAAAAAAAAAATTAAAAAAAATCTCTCCTCCTCATGGCTGGGTGTGGTGCTTTAGATGTCTGAACAGCAGAGCCTCCCTACCCTCCGGAGCTTACACTCCGAGGCCTTGAACCTGAAAAAACAAAAACAAATATGCTTAATAGTATGCATGTGAGAACTTGCATAACTGTTTGCAGGTCTGGAGCCTGGGGGGGAGCTCTGCATAGGGAGCCGGAGCAAAACTTGCACTGGGCATCGGGGGAGGCTTCAGTGTGGAGCGGTGTGACCGTGGGCTGTCCCTCCCCGCGTTTTGCCCTTCTGGCTTGGGTATGGTGAGGATAGCGCTGGTGCTGGCAGTGGGGAAGAAAGATGTGGCCTTGGAACTCCTCTTCTTTCAAGGACTGAAGCTGGTTTTACTTTTTTATGTTTATGTGCATATAGGAGTGTGTCTGAAGAGCAGCGTGCCCGTCTTTCCTGCCATCTCGTCCCCTCACAGGCACCAGGGGAGGAGCACGCAGAAGGGGTGAGAACGTCATCCCAGGAGGTTCGGTACAGGGTTTTGCTTTGGTTCACATCACTCCTGGAACCCTTTTTTCTTGGCCTTCCCTATGGATAGGAGTGAGTGTGCGCTTAAAGCAGCCCGGGGGACTGCAGTACGTGGCCGTGGGACAGCCTTGTGAAGACGCTTGTCCTGACCGAGCTTTGGGATGCTGCTCATCACCCCGTCACCTCTGCGGTCGGTGGGGTGCATTCTTGGGGATGCTTTGCGGAGCTGGGGTGCATCTTCTGTATCTTTGCGAAACCTTTTGCACCTACCGTATCTTTGCGAAACCTTTTGCGCAACCTGCCGCCAATACCCCAAGGATGATTTCATGCTATATAACTCACAGCTAGTTATTTATAGCTATATATATAGCTATATATATAGCAGGGGCTGGCCCTGGTGCTGTGTCTGGCGGGCTTCACCCCCAGCGCATCGCCTACAAAGGCCCCCGGACAAAAGCAGAGATATGAATAAGGGCCAAGGATCATTACCTTGGGCAACAAAAGCCGTCCGGGAGAACAAAAATAGCACAGAAAGAGCCCACAAAAGGCAGAAAATCCTTCCTTCCTGCCAGCTCCTCTCCAGGCCTTGCCTCCAGCGCAGGGGAGTGCAAGGGCAGGCGATACCCTGGGCCAAGGAGCCGCAACAAAGAGCGCATCAGCACGTCGCGGGCCCCGGGCTACCTTTGCAGCCCCGGCGTGCCCTTCCCTGAATGCCGCCCCATTGTGCGGGGACACAATGGCGGAGAACCCCACGGTGACACTGAATGAGTTACAATGCCAACATCTGTGGGACAGTTCCTTTGCCGGGTGATGGAGAAGAGGCAATAAATTCCTGATAGGCTGACTCGGGAGAGCAGTCACCCATGGCAGGGCCGGGGCACTCCAGGGATGGAGTCGCCTATTTAACGCTGCTGCATGTGTCCCCCGCTCCCTGCCTGCGCCTGGAAACGGGGGGTCAAATGCTGCGGCCCCCCTCTGACAAGGCGCTGGCGAAAGTCAACAGAGAATTAGGGACAGGCAGCAGCCACCGAGCCATTTATCTCATCTTCTTCTTGCCGTCTGCTCTTTGTTTGGCTTAATGTGAATTGACCCGGCGATTGTTGGACTGTCTAATTCTTCAAGCCGGAGCCTAGATGCCTGCTTTTTTGTGTTTTTTTTTTTTCTGTGTTTTTTTTTGTGTTTTTATTTTAATGAAATGACTTTCTCCAGCTGCCTCATCTCCTCTAAAGGGGTGAAGCAGCCTGCAGGGGCGATAGGAAGTAATGACAGTTTGAAGTTTGAGGAATGTGGGTTGAAATAAAATTGAATACAACTAACGGCTGGCCAGTGCAGACCTTCGAGCTCCCCTCTGCTTGTTCACTTGGATATGGAGCGACAAGGAATGGATAGTTTCTGTTTAAAAACCAGCTACTTGTGACCTTAAAAACGACCATTTCTCCTCCTAACACAGCCTTGCTCTTTATCTGATGCTGGCTGCGTGGGGTGACCCGGTGACTCCTGCAGCAGGGCAATCCCACCTGGCTGAGATACAGTAGCTCTTTAATAAGAATCTAAAATTTCAACTTTGGGCTAAGATTGTATTTTCTTTTCCTGCCAAGTGTCCACCTATTCGTTATCAAAGATGAGTTGCGTACTAAAAATAAGCCCTGGCATTTACATTTACCAGTTTCCTGAGGATTTCTTAAGAACATTGAAGTGCTGATTAACAATCTTGTCACTGATTGATTATCAGAGTTTTAAGAGGCCATGTCTATCTGCACGGCTGCATGATCCCATGTATGTTTAAACATTCTTTATGCTGCATTATACATCATCCTCTTGGGACTACTCCCCATCTGACTTGGGAAGCGTTACAACTTTCAGCTCTTGTTTTTTGCGAAGACCAACCTCCCTTTTAATGGTTGAACCTGTATAAACTTGTGGGTGAGCTAAAGCAAGTTTCCCTTCTGAATTCAAACGTCAGTATTAAGTGATGTGCAAAATTGTTTTTGGCAAAGTTCCTCTCCAGTCAACATGCTATCTCAAGTTAATTATTATAATTTGACCTAAAACTGTTACATGTTCTGGAAACTCTCTGAGACTGAAGGGAAATCCTTTGAGTTCTTAATCCCTTAGTGTGCCATCTAAAACCAACTAAAAGCTGATGCATTGATCTGTCTTTTGATCTTTTCTCTCTGAGACTATAATAAAACTGCTGATCCATGATACCCTCAATTTGTCAGCAAAAACACTGCATATTTATTTATTTGTTGTTATATGGATCTCTAATTCAACTTGGTCTCCCTAAACCTCTTATCTCCTAGTAAAGGTGCAAAAAGAATTGCATAGGATCCAAAAATAAAAATCACTTCTAAAAAGTCACTCATTGACGGAGTTACAACCAGTAGGACTCATTAGATCATCTAGTCTCATCCCCTACAAAATACAGAGGTCACAGAACTTCACCCGTTTACTTTTGTATTAAGCTCAATACTTTGTGTTTCACTGAATTGTATCTTTCAGAGAAGTATGCAGTCTTAATGTTAACATGTTAAGAGAGAGATAATCCCCCTGGGTAAAAGGTTGAGCATGCACAGAAACTAGAGATGAAAAAAACCATAACCCCTCCATTCCTTTCTATTAATATAGGATTTTATCGAAAATATATTTTGTCTTCTTTCATCCAATATCCATAAAAACTTCTGAAATGTGTCTTCTTTAATTTCCTTTGACAAATTACTCCATTACTAAAGGAATTCTGGAAACAGCAACTGATATCCAACCTAAATGTATTATATTTCATTCAGTTTCCTTAAAATGACCATAGCTGTTATTATTCTCATTTTATTGCACAAGTGCTTATATTTGCCAGTCAGGAATTGTGGTCCTCTGTACGGTACAATGAAAAGGAAAAAGACGATTCTTGCTTTGAACAACATATGCTCCATTGTTTTCCCCATTCGACTCCCCTAAGTTTCCTTTGCCTCGTTAGTGACAAGATCCCCAGTCCACTTGCTTTGGCTCCATCATGTCGAGACTGGACCTGACTTCGAGACTTCGAGACAGCCCAGACTGTCTGAAGGGCTTGTTCAGTTATACCCTAGGAGGTATAACTTCTTCAGTTATGCCCTAGGAGGCTTATCCTGCACCTGGGATAGCTGGGTGTAGTAGCAGGGTTTGTCCCTTCTCACGTCCCAAAGCAGTGGACAAGCTGCTTTGCCTTGACACATAGCCACAGAGATGACACACTGGCTTTGTCTTGCCTCTTCCACGTATCTAAATCTGTCCCTAGATGGCTCAGAAGAACTGTTTGTCTCAGGGGAGGAAGCTCCCTTTATCTGCTTGAGTCTGCTTGGATTTCTGGAGGACCAGTGTGACCTCCTGGATGGGATTTGGTGTTTGGCCTGACTAACGCAGCCTTCCACCATGGACCTGCCATGCCTCATGGTGTGAAGCTCACCCTTTGTATGGTGCATTTAGGCTAAAAACTCCTTGAAAACAGGGGTTGTCTCCTACTAAGAATACATTTAGCGTGTTTCGGGCTGCCTGGACATGCTGAACTAATGCAGGAGGTCAGAGTATCTGATCACACTCAAAGCACTGCAAAAAGAGCTGAGCTCAGGAAGCTTGGTAGGGATGCAGTATGGATCTCCTATCATCATGGATATATTGATGGGTTGGTGTTCATGATCAGAGCTCAGATCTTTCTCCTGTAAGGTCATGCAAGTTGGCCTGGGTCCGTGTCTGAACTTGCATTGCCATATTATTTCACCTGGGCTCAGGCATGCTTAGACCCTGCTACGCCATTTCCCCCAAACTGATGAGAATTTTCCTATGTGGAGAGAAAGCAATTTTGGCCCAGGGGTAACCATTAGCTTTTTTCTCCTCTCCTTCAGAGTGTCAGTAATGACCTGTCCAGAGCTCTCAGGGGATCTCATTGCCAGCTGCAGGCTGTGGGCAGACAAAAACCAGTGTGCCCAGCCTGGCCCAGCTCTGCTGGTCCCCATGGCCATCCTGTCGTGCTGCTGCAGTGACACTGCCAGCACTGCACGGCTGTTCGTGTCAGCCCTGTGTGGTGCCAGGAAACAGGGTTTTTTTGGACGTGGTTTCATTTGTCTCTAAAACCTACTTTTTGCTCCTAAAAGAAGTGGACCTCAGAACTGCTGGAAAGGGTTAAACTCCTGGTACAGTCGCTGCCTGCTCTTAGAAAACTGCTTTCTCTATGGATCACCTTTACAAAATATTTCAGGGGATTTTGGTGTCTGAGGCACTTGAAGTGTCTGAGTCATTCCATTAAAATCACTGGAGGTAAAGAATTGAGGCTGTCTTGTACTTCCCAAAGGGCTGATTTTTTAAATTATTTTGATCTCCCCTTTCTTCAGGGCTGAGTGCTGCAGCCAGAAGTCTAAAGTCAGCTCTTCCTTTTCTGGTCTCATTTTTGACTGTCGCTTAGCACTTCTTGGCTGCAGAGAGGTCGACTCCCGTGCTGCAGGTTTCTCCCTTAGGTTTTCCTCAGGATAGTGGTTGAGGCAGGCTCATGGGAGCAATGTCTTTGAGTCCCCTCACCCTGAGGAAGGAGCTGAATCCAAGTTTGCTGTTTCTTGGCCCGGTGCCGTGGCTGCCATGGTGCTGAGAGCTTCCACCTCCCCCTCGGGATGTGTTTTCGGTGAAGGTGCCAGTGGCTGCTGTGCATCATGCCAGCACACCACGTTCGATTGGCCCTGACGTTATGTGATGGTGGAAGTCCCCGTTCAGGGGACTTGTGTATCCCAAGTGGATTTGGGCAGGAAATTGTTTTTTCTTGTTTTATCCGAGGAGGAGGTAGCTCTGGTCAAGCACAGTAACAGAACTTTGATCACTCAAATATGATGAAAACTAGTTGATTTCAGCAACTATTTTTTCCTCAGATAGGAAATTAACAACATGATGTACCTTCAGAGTCACCGTGTTGTTAATCCAATATTGTGGCAACACAATTACAGCTGCCCCAGCGCAGGGTCGGCACAGCGGGATCCGGATACCCATGGCAGAGCGTGGAGAGGAAGGTTAGGAGACCTGGCAGGGCTGTGCAGCAAGGCAGGGAAGGCTGAAATGCTTTTGCTCAGGAAACTGTGAGCTAATGTACAGACCTGGAGGAACAGGCTGGAGTGAAAGCTGCAGTGGTGGTAATTAGTGCTGATGTTAATAGTCAGAGGACCATCAGGATTAATATTCTCAAAGTTCTGCTCACACTGTACATGGGTTAAATATTTCTTTCTGCAACCTGTGGACTGGGATATAGCTCTAGAAAGCTGTCCTGGATACTGAGGCATTGGCACTGTCCATTTATTATTTATAACTCCATTCAGACCACATGAATATGTTTAATAATCCTTTAGAGCCATTCAAGGGGACACTCCACTTGATGTGTCACACTGGATTTGTTGGGATGGGAGAGGAACCATGGTGTGCCTGGGAAACAGGATAGACATCTGAGCATCCCAATTCACATTGTCCTTGCTGCTGGTCGGTGCCTCCGTGGCTTGGGTTTATACCAATTTGTCTGTGCCAAAGAGAGAGGTGGCTCAAAATACAAAATCTGGTTGCAAGCAGCAAGTTGGGAGCTGGCTTCAAAACTGGCCATTTGGGCATATCTGCACAGAGGGAGTGTGGATCCAAGGGATGAGAGCTGTTCTTGTCTTAGAATAGGAGCCCTCACAACACTGTCAGGAAAATAAATATCTTTGTGTCCCTCAGGGATCAGATTAATTGGTCCCTCATTCCACATTAAATTGAATTTGTACATTCCCCCAGCCTTTTTATTGTGTCTCTTCGGGACTGTATCAGCAGCTGCTTGGGCAAACGCCAAGCAAATAGGACTGTGCAGCTACTTTGCATGGAGAAAAAATAAGCCAAGCGAACCCTGTGCTTGAAGCTCTGCTATGGATATTGATGGAAGGACATAAAGATGCCTAGGCTGGGTTTTGCTCTGAGCATGCAGGATCCAAAGTGCTAACTTGGATGCCAAAGCAGCTATAGCAGCAGGGGCTAGCACAAGAAGAACTTGAGTTCTTGGGAGGTGACCCCTTTTCTCTCCGGCTCTGTCCATCTGTGTCTGGTTCCTGTAGTGGTCCCACTGCTGCTAAACCTGGTTTAGCTCCCACAATAGCATTAGCCTCAGGAATCCTAATGCAGAAAAGGCTCCATGTGGCCACAGCTGCCTCAGACTTTGCTAGGAGCAGGTGTAAAATGCTGGCAGTTGCAAACTCCTTTCCTAAACCCCTTGGTTTTAAAGTGTTCCTGTTAGAGGATAGTTGTTTTGTCTCCCCTACTCAAAGTACTGCAGCACTGGGATGCCCTCAGAGCAAGTTCTAACTCCCCTTCCTCACTAGTTCAGCCCTTGTCCTCCTCCAGCGCTTGTCCAGACTTGGCGCGAAGCTGCTAACACACTTGTACTGACAAATTTCCAAATGAATGATGACATATTTTCAACTGAGCAGCTTTATCTCTTCCTGCTAACACCTGCTAAAAAAGCAGCTCCTTCTGTCCACACTGGGATTTGAAAACCTGCTCGTTCAAATATTTTAGCTGACATGTTTCAGAAATGGTCTTTTTGCTGCCGTCAGGGTGGTCAGGACAGAGGGGGCTGTGTTCCCTCCCCACCTGTGAACGTGGGGTTAATGACAAAGCCTGCCTGGTTTGAATGGTGCAGAATCAGGTTTAAAATAAGTGAAAAGCCTTGTTTGCCTTCACTCATCATCCGGGTTGGGGTGGGAGAGGAAGGCTTCACAGGCCAGGCTGTTAGCTGCAAAGACAGATCTCCTGCAATTCAACACCTCTTTTCATCGGAGCTTCCAAATGAGAACAATTTGTCCCGACACTTACCGTTCCTCTTCCACTCCTTTCTGATGGTGTCTTCAGCTTTGACTCGTTTCTCCTTGCCCATCTAAGGGTATCTAAACTTAATCAGAAAGATGATTAATTCTTTATTTTCAAAGGTACTGGCATCAGGCACCTCTGGCAAGATGAACCGCCTCCCAAGCCAGTTGGATTGAACTCCTTCCTCCCCCTTCGTGAGTCAGGTCAGGTCAGGATTACCTGAGGTCTCATCCTGAAAATCCTCCAACCTCATCCACACGTGGAGCTGCTTGTGTAAGTCAAGGAAGAGCCGTGGGAGTGATGATTACAGGGCTGGGCTCACGGGTTTCAGGCCTTTTGGGGAAGGAATCATCGTTCACTGTTTTCTTCACTAGTTACGCAGGAGCGAACCGGCAGAACAGCTCTGCTAACGGAAGGGGCAAGTTAAGGCTCAGTAACGATGTCCTGTCTGGGCCAAATCCTGCCGCCAGTGAGCTCACTCGCAGCGGCTCGGTCCTTGGGTGCTCATCTTGAATGTACCAGGACCCCTCTTGGGAAGAAGGAACAACTCCACGTGAAGGAGGTTGGCAGAGCCCTGCCGTTAGTTAGTGAATGAATAATGAGATACTCACTGCTCCTCCAGATGCGTAAGGAGTGTAAGATACAAAGCTGGACCCTGGGTCTGAAAATTTAGGCAGGACTACAGCAAGATTTATTTCAGGGCAAAATCTGGTAGAAGCTAGATTTGAAGGGTGAACCACCCTTCGTGTCACAGTGCCTCCCAAGCCTCGCGCAGTCTCCCAGATTGAGCAACACCACCTCTTACCTTCTCCCCTTTTCACACCACGCTTCAACCTGCGTCTGCCCAGGCTTTGCTTTGCCAGCCTGGAGCTGCGTAGCACCTCACTTTGGTGGGAGCTCTGCTGAAGATGGTGGGCTCTGCTGGGAGGGGATCCTGGCCAATGGGAAGTCCATGGGGGGGCTTCACAGGTCTCAGGGAAGGTGATGGAAAAATGCTTTGGGTGGTGGGGCCAGGTGGGGTTAGCTGGCATGTCGCTTATCATTGCAAAAATACAAGAAACTTGGTGGACATATCCTCCTTAAGACCACCCCTAGGCTCTTATATCCATGTGTTCAGTGGTGACAGAAAAAACTTCACTGTGTGTAATCTGGAAAGAGAACTTTGCTTCCCGATACATTTCCTTGAAGTTACTAGTGTTCAATAATATTAATAGGGAAAGGAATGAGGAAAAAACCTCTATTTACAACTGCAGTGAGAGCTAACTTGCATTAGCTGGGTTTCTTGGTCTAGGATGAATTTTCTAAAGCCAAACATTGTCCCCTAGGGCTATTGATGTAAGCAGATAATTCTGTTTGTGACAGCTTTCATAGCTTCAAAGCTAGTTTTCATTTTTTCATAGGAACAGGACAGAATTGTTTTAGAATGGTGTCCTAAAAAGGAATTTCTTAACATTACTGGTTTGGGGTCGAAAAGCTCGTTTTAAAAAATCCACACTCTACCATGATGCCTCTCTTGGCTAGAGATTCCTCAAACTTCCAGAAAATCGTCCCCAAATACATTGTCAAACCCAAATACCTTCACAGGGTGGCTGTGCTTTGATGTGGTGACACATTTTGACAAAAATGGAGATTTTCAGAGTGTTTCCCTTGCTGCCATGAAGTCCCTCTGTACACAATATTTGAAATCTCACTTCACAAACCTCTATTTCTAACAAACTTGTCCATGGCTCAGCACTCCCCAGTACATCCCCTCACTGGTTTCACTAATTCCCTCACTGAGAAACTGAACCTCTTCTCCTAAACATATCTGTAAGGCTGTAAATCCAGTTCAGTCATTAAAAGTGGATCTACTCAGAGAATATATGCATTTTCCAAACAGATAAATCTTAGGGGGCTGATTGTACTCTAGTCAGTGGAGCTAAGCCAGTTTGCCCCAGTTGGCCCCTTTTTTTAAATGAAGTGATGAAAATGGGTCACACAAATGGTAATTGCCTGATGATTTTCATTGCCCTGAGCTCACTGGTTGTTCAGTGTGTTTTATGATCAAAGTATGGCATGGATGGGAATGGTCGGCTGTTTCTCAGGTACATTCCTTTTCCAGTTCTTGTGTTTGGCTGGTTTGTTACAGATGCGTCTTTGACTATTCACACCTCATTTCAGATGCGGACGTAACTAGCAGTTTTTATTTGATGTGAAAAAGAGAAGCAATCACAGCCCTTGGAAGCAAAAGGCACTGTTTGTTTTCCGATGCACACAGGGATTCCTGTTTTGCAGCTATGATGTGCATATTTCATAGTGCTGTAGACAGCTTCTGTCAATTAATGTGAATTATGGCTCCAGAAGCATTCATTTACCATAAACCTGCAGTACATTAACTCCTGAGTTTCAACCCCTGCCAGTGGCAAATTCATTGCAATGCAAATAGAAATCATTTTTAAACTTGTGACTGGAAAGACATTTCTCTTGCGGGACTGCTGTTTCTGATGCTGTGGGGGAGCTGTCTTGGTACAGCTCACGACTCTTTGGGGACACTTTGCATATCAGATTCAGGCTGCGAGGTCCTCCTGGAGCATGGGGCTTCTTGCCTCCCATTCTGTCCCCAGCTAGAAAGGGAAAACCCTTGCCCCTGGCATGGCGACAGTGGCACAGGACGGTAAACCTGGCCTACCCATTCGTATGGAGAAAAGCTGAAGGACAAGGAGAGTCCCTCCTAGCACAACCCAGGATTCCCTCCTAGGTGAACCCAAGGGCCCATCCAAGGACAACCCAAGAGCTCACCTAGGACAACCCCCTACCTCACTCCTCTTCTTCCTCCCATCTCTGCCCCAGGCTGTGTTGTCTCATGGCCCCTCCTGAGCTCTGGGGTTTGCCAGCCCCTCTCTGAGCTGTTGACTCCTAGCCCAGCAGTGAGCTGCCCCTTTAAGATGTAGGTTAGTCTTCTGCTGGTCAAGTGTATTGAGTTGGCTCATGGAAGAGTCTGATAGGGACTAGAGCTAGGCTGTGTGGCTAGGAGATGGGACATGGGGTAGTGATGCCCCAGGGTTTCAGAGATCATGAGTTAAATTGGCTTCGTCTTCTGGCATTGCAACCTGGGAACTCAGGTTTCTTGAGAACTCTGTAGACCTCCTGGTAATGTTCGATACCTCTCATGGGGAAAAAAGACTTACAGGTGTAAACATGAGTTAATCTTAGATAGAAAAGGGAGATGACTGTCTGCAGGGGCTGTATCCATGCAGGCAACCAACCAAGTCTCGTCTTTTAATAGCAAGGAAAGCAGGGTTTACTGATTTTTATAGGCAGAAGGAGTTCACAAAGATTTGTAGAGGACTTTCTTTCCTTTTGGGTCTACAGATGGGATGCTGTATTTAGGCAGTGTGCTCAGGCACTCCACTGTGGAGGATAGATAGATTTTGGGTGGGAGTCCTGAAATGGTGCTCAGCTGAGCTCCCATCTCCCCTCTGCTACAGGCTCCTTTAGTCTTTGGTCCTTTATCTAGTCTAGCCTGTGTTTCAATTAGCCATCTTTAAAACAAAGGCAAGAGAAAGCACTAACCCAGGCATATCTATGCAGCGTGCAGATCTTCTGCTGAGGGGATCCATAAAAGCACCTAGGCTGGCAGATAAGGCAAGGGTTAGAAATCTCTCCTGACCGCGAGGAAAAAGTAACTTCTGCTGTGTGGACTTTTCAGGCTGTTGGCCCAGGCTCTTTGCAACACCAGCTCTCTGGCTTTTCTCAAGCTAGGGCAAATCTTTCTGAAACATTGACTTTCATGTCTGCTTCTGTGGTAGAGTTTTCCTAGGCAGCTGGGTAGGAGTCAGTCAGCCAGAGTAGCCATACCAGCTGCTCTCTTCCACTACAGCAATGCAAAGCAAACCAGAAAAACTCGCTAAACTGCTAAGGGAAAGAGTTCCCATGGACTGGGGAATCCTCTGGTGGGACAGAGTCAGTGCAGGACAATTCCCACTGCCAGCACCTGGACTGGATTACAGCAGGGGAAAGTGCCAGCCAGTGGTGCCTGTATCCTGATGCATGACAAGTAAGCTTACATAGATGTAGTTCAGATGATGACAGCAGTCTTCAGAGACCTCTGATGCTGGCCTATACATTGGCGGAGTTGGCTTAGCATAGTCTGTAGCATACTGAGTGAAGCCCAAATGGTTGTGATGCTCACTGACTGGGTCTCGGGTGCTGCTCTAATGCTGCTGTGTTGACCAACCTATGCTGATCTCTGCCATGGCTGAAGAATAGTATCTTTGCTGCAATAATGCATTGTTGTGATCTTTTATGTCTCTCTACATATCCTGTGTTGGTTACAGGGTGTGTGTGTTTATTTTTGACCTAACAGACAATTTTCACTTGTCCCTGTGTGTGTAAGGCATCAGGAGCAACTTGAGCAAACATCTTACAGGCACATCAAGGTTTGTTAGCTCTATCAGACCAAAAAACTATTTCTGAGTATGTTGGATATTCAACTAGACCATTTGCATCTCAACTACCTGTTTGCAAAGATAGAGTGCCTGTAACCACCGAAGAGGGAGCGTTTGAAACTAAGAATGTTGCTTGAGTGAATAAAGTGAGACAGCATTTGCAACTCAAACCTTCACAACATCAGCTTTGAGAAAGCACGACCAGAGTGGAAGGAGCACAATTTGATGGAAACCAGGGTGCCTCCAGGACTAGGGAAGTGCACAGAGAGGAAGGCCCTGCTTGTGAGCGCGGCTGTGGCAAGTGCATGGACACAGACTGATCTGGTGTCCAAGAAGCCTTCCGTAGCTGGTATGCCTTGCCAGTTAGCTGGAAACCAACTTCCAAGAGCTCCCCAGCCAGGCTAGAGCTCCCAGCAATGCCCAATTCCATATTTCAAACTTTGCTGGCAGTGTGCAGAGCTTCTGTTGATGCCAGTGGCATGGTGCTCTAGGGCTTGTTCCTATAGGCTGCCATTGCTTAGGACTGCCTCTGCTATGGGAGGTCCCTACTGGGGTGGGTGTTGACCCATCCCATATATATAACCTCAGAAAGGCTTTTATTTATTCAGTGACCACCGAAACTGGTTCCTTTGCTATGGCTTGTCTGTTGTGGGAGACTGCCTCATGTTGGAAAGTATATTATCTGACATGCCTTAACTAGCATCATGTTAAGTGCTGCTTTGCCCAGCTGTCCTTGCTGCTGCCAAAGGCAAAGTAATATTGAATACTGTGGTGGTGTTGATCTAATCATGCTAACGAATATATTTTCTAAGATGAACTTTTCCACTGTAGACATAATCTGTAGTTCCAGACAAGTAAAAAGTACAAAACTGATTCATCTCTAGTTTGTGCTCATTATAGTTGTAATTACCATCCACTTTTATGGAGAATTTTGTTAGACAGGAGAGCATTCACACATTTATCTCAACAACATTGTGAGTGGGAACAGTAGGAGAATTTAGAGAAAATCTTGCTTCTCCCTCAGTTTCTCTTCCAACATCAGGGCAGGTGGGATGCAGGCATTAAGAAGGTGGTGAAGGCCATTGTGGGCATAAAGTGAGGAGCTGAGAAGTGTGTGCTCACCTCTCATTCTTTGCTTTTGCTGGCCTAACCTTGTCCGATGCATACACTTCTAAGGGACTTAGCAAATCTTCCAGTTGTGTCAGGAAAATGGGTTTTGAAGATTGTTTCACCAAACTCTTTCCCTAACCAAGGCCAACATGGGTGCAAGGGGCCCTACATACACCTGCAGCCTGTACCTGGATGGCAGTTATCAACTGGTCATCCCAGTTCACACCTGAAATGCCAGCATTACCATCATGGTACCAGGGAAGCCAGAGAGCACCATGCATAACCAGCCATTTAATCTTACAGAGGAATTAAGTGATTTATGGAAGTTATTAAACATGGCAGAATGGAGCTGGAACTGGGTTCAAAGAACTTGGTAAGAGCTGTTCAGCCTGAACTTTCTCTTGCAAACTAAAATCAGCACATTGCTTCCTATGGGAACCACTTCTGAGAGTCACAGGGGAAAAGTGTGGCAGATAAGACGCACGGCTCTAAGGGTGGTTTAATAGGGCTTCCCTGCGTGTGGAGCTGTTGCAGGGCAGCCCTTGTGATCACAAAAAGCTTTTCACGACTCAGTCTGGAATTTGAGGGAGAAATACCCTCACTCAGCTTCTGGCAGCCACCCGGAGTGTTTTAGGAGCTGAATGATGAAACAGTAAGGCAGTCCAGTGAGATCTGAGGTACCGACATCACTTATGCGTGGATGTACTAATTGGTAGGAGACTGGAGGCAAATTTAAATAAAAACACACTGCACAATTATGAGAGATTAAATCAAGTTGGATTAATTGAAACTGCAGAAGCGAAGGGAAGAAGCGCGCTGCTGCAGTTTGAACAGGTTTTACAGAACCTTTGTCCACCAAAAATCCCTGGCCATTGAGCATCCAACCAGAGGCAACTCTTGAGTAACCAGCTGGCTTGAAGGTAGCTCCCAAAAGTGACCCCTTTTGCTTAACACTCGGACCAATTGGGTAACTTTGCAAAGGACTAAGTAAAGGGGTTTGCAGGGATGTAAGCAGAGGTTTCCTGGAGTTCAGAGCTGGGCTTTTTGGGTGCTGGAGGCTCTATGCTCTTTGCCTGACTTTCTTTGGTGCTGACTACAGCTTGGTTTTCCATCTCAGCCCCTGCCAGAGCAGCCATTTGGAGGACACGTGTCAGGTGCCATGCATTTGTGCCCTGCCCAATGCCATGAGATCTCAGTCTTGTGACACTTAAATACAATAATGAGACTAAACCCAAGAAACCCAGGAAAGGTTTTCTGGCCATGTCTGCTCAGACAGAGACTTGTTTGCATCCTGATGAGAAAAATGCACAGAAACTGCAAACTCAAAATGAAGCTCCAAAGAAGAACACTGGCTTATCTGAGAGAAGAAGTTCTAGCAACAAATCAGCACATCTAGCCATAAAATATTAAAGTATTACTCACTTGCTTTCATATGGCTGAAGATCAAGTGCGAAGCACAGGCGTGACTGAAATACAAGCTCTCACAGAGGTTTCAGTGGCCAGTCACCACCACACATCTAAAAGGCTGTTCTACTCCAGGCAATGCCTGCCTTAGAGTGAGGGAAAGGGGGGAAAGTGCAGCCAGAATGGAACCATGGGCTGGTTTTGCAAAACTTATAGATATTCTCATGTCTGAAAATTGTCTTTAAAAAAAAAATTACACTATCTAAAATGCGAGTGAAAAACAGAGTTGGTAACTGTTATATTTGCTTCCTTTCTTTGAAACCTCAGGTGTTGTGGTCATGATACTAAATGACATTTAGATTTTATAGTTGCAAAGAAAAGCTGTAAACAGTCCTTGGAAAGTACCCTCCAAATTCAACAATGCAAAGTCAAATAAAAAGAGCTCCAGCTGGTGCCTTAGACTGAAAAGTAATAAGAATTAAAAGTCCTGCTTCTTTGGGCTGGAATTGTGAATGGGAGGGTCTATTAGTATAGAAAACTGCTATAAACCCCATATCCTGCATTTGTCTGGCACAGCACAGTGTCTTCTCCCATGCCCACCAGAGCAGGACTCTTGCTCTTCCATGCAAATTCAGTCTTTGGTGTCAGGTATGGATCACCACCAGGGAGGTAAGGAAAGATAGTTGTCCCAGCTGGCCAGAAACCAGCCCCAAATTCACAGCCCATTTCACGGAAGCCAAGGTGGAAGCACAGGTAGAAATCCATTCCTGGTTTCTCACTGAGCATGGATTCACATGAGAGGAGTGCGGTTCCCAGGGTGTTGTACAGCCACTCAGTCACTTAGTCCAGTAGTGATTTGGGTAAATTACCATAAACGCTTTTTGAAGCATATTGTGGAGAGGGAATGGCAGGTATTTCACTTTAACTGACTCAGTTAAGCTCCTTTCCTTTTGCGAATGGGTTTCCTAAAGTTACAGCAGTGTTAGTTTGCTCCTCTTCATCCTGCAGTGAGAATAATTTATGAGGAACACACTTTCCCTTCTGTTAAATACTTTTTCTTAGCATGTCAAATGCGTACATTGCTGCTGGCAAAAAGCAACCAGTCCTGTAGAAAGAGAAATTTCTGAAGAATGTGTGGGGTGTTTGGGTGGAGCACAAATGAGCAGATGTTCCCACAGAACAACAGGGTTTTATGGTGAATGAGCAGAGGTAAAGCCCTGGCTCCAGGGCAGCTGGATGTGTTAGGCGTACTCCAGCGTAAGAGTCACAGATGCGGCAGGACTGCAGGAAAAATAACTGCTGGGATGTGCCTGAACCCTTGAAATGCTGTGTATGGAGGTTTCCCGCTGAGGGAGCTGATTGGGATGGTTGTGCATGGGATTACTGGGATAATCTGTGTCCAGTTTGTAACCTCCCTCAAACAACAGTGTTTGGCTTTCTGAAGCAAACACAGAGTAATGTGAGGTTTAATGTCAGGCAGAAAAATGCCTGTAAAAAGAAAAGGCAAGAAGTTTCAAACCTGAGAATTTGAAGATGAGCCAGCTAAATCCACATGTTAGTTGGCAATAGTAAAATGCCATTTTGTTTGGCTTGTAATTCTTTTATTTTTTTAAGGGCATGGTCAAAAACTATGAAATACATCTTCCACCTCACCCAGGCGAGGTTGAGGAGCCCAGAAGCTAATCCTCCACTGCATGCCAGTGTGGTCCCTCGTTCCTAGGGCTACTGCTGCAATGTGTTGCATGTTGGATCCGATAGTTAACGAAGCTATTGCTTTAATTTGCACCATACTGGGAGCCTGTGCTTTCAGCCCTTCTGAAAATATGCACCTTAGCTTCAGTGTCTGTAAACTGTGGTAATTAGCTGTAGGAACTCATCTCTCCAGTTTGGCAGCTTTGGCACCATCCTAGACGATGACATGAAGATCTGAAAACCCTTCTTGTGCCCCCACTCGTCACTGGACCTTGTCTACCTCTGTGTACCTGGGAGACGTGCCACCAACTCACCCCATTCCTTGAGCTTCCATTGTTTTTGCTCTCCTAAATTTGCAAAATTCTTGCTTCAGCATCTTTAAGACATGAAAATAGAGAGATCGATGATTAATAATTTGTTTCGCTGCTGAAATTCTCACTCTCTGCATATTAGATGTCCCACCCAAAATCTGCTTCATCAGTGCCTGAACTTCAAGGTACCTAAGACGAATGGCGTGGGTTACGCTCCTTGAGTGTTACTGAGAGCTTCATGATATCTGATTTCCTCTGTCTTGGTTGTATCTTGCTCATGCGTGCATTCCGCACAGAAATCTGACAAATGTATAGCCAGACTAAATTGAGATGTTTCGCCTCATCTGATATTTAATGTGAACCATTGGCTCCTTTGAGGCTGGAATTAAGTATTACGTTTCAGGCCCTGTAATTAGCGATTGTTTGAAATGATAGTTAAATCCATTTTCTGAGTCAAAAGAATCACTCAGACATTGAGGAAAGAAAAATAAACAAAAGTCATATCAGCATTAGATTTGACCATTTGGAATTATATGCAAAATAAGCTGGAAATTTTGAAAGGCACAGGGACGTGGAAGATCTGTCCCTTTGTAGCCTCAGATTCTCATTTCTCAAAGGGAGAAAAAAGGTCTCATCATAAGCCATGGCACTGTGCTTGCCCTGGCTGTCTTGCACAGCTGGATCCTGAGAGATGAAGTGGACTTTGTAAGAGAGTTATCATCTGCAGCACCATTTTCAGGTGCTCCTGTGCTTGCAGGAAGGGGCAGTTGGCTTGATATGTGTCAGCTATGAGGAGCATCCTAGATCAAGAGCCACGAAACAGCTGATTACTGAGTGAATAACGAAAAATCAGGTACTGCAGTGCAGACACAGCTTCCCTAGGAGATGGTGAGTAGGAAAGGCCGATCCTGCAATGTGCTGTGCGTGGGGCTGCAGGGGCAGTGAGGGACACTCAGCTCCCCGGTGCCCATCCGCAGAGCAGGCAGGAGCTAAAACCAGCAGTGAGAGTTTTAGACTCTTTTTTTGGAGGCCAGCATCCAGACTGAAACACTTTGCGGTCAGCTAAGTGACAGTCTTATTTTAGGCACAAATCTCTGCTGCTGAGAGTGCGACGTGACCCCTGCACCAAGGCACAGCTCGCACAGACCTGGAGATCAAAGGCAAAGCGTGGGGTCATAAGGATGGTGAGGTCTCAGATTAAAGTGTTGCTTTTTCGTTTCCCCTTGCAGGATGATCACAGGTTGACTTGTCACTGAACAACCCCAACTACAGCGTATTTCATAGCTCTTGCCTATTGAATGGAGTCATAGCAAGGTGCAAAACCCACCGTTGCCAACACTTAAATACTGGGAGGCAACATTACAGCTGAGCATTCAACCCTGACGCTGCATTGCTTGACTGCTTCGTTTCTCAACTTTAATGTTGCATAAACAACTGTTTTTCTGCCCTGTTCTACACGCTCACACATGCACAGAGGCTTTACTTCTCCAGTCCCTCCCACACAAGCAAACCTCCCTTGGCTTTGCTACTGATTTTGCCTAACAACTAAGGTGATGGCCTTTTACATGGTTTCTTAAGATTGACTTTAATGGTGAGGATGAGTGTCTCCCTTTGGGAGAGCTGCCCGCTGTCCTTGGGCTCATACTGCTGTTACATTCTTCCCTGTTCATAAAATCTATGTGATTGATACACTGATCTGGGCAAGGCAAATGTGAGTTAGTACCACCTACATGAGGATTGTGGAGCATTCAGAAAAATTAACTAGCTTTTGGTCAGCCAACCAAAATTATTTTGGATTCTGTAACCTCAGAACCACCCCTTTTTGCCAATAATTTCTTGCCCTTTCTCTACCTTGTAAAAATTTCTTAAATTCTATATTTAAGTACAAGGCTGATGGAAAAGTCTTGACTATTTCTGTGCCAACATAGCTTTGTAATGTTGTAATGAATACAGCACTTACCTTTCTGTTTTCTGAATATCTAATAACAGCCTTGCTTTTGCAAACCTAATTCCTGAAAATGTCATTAAAATCACTCTCAAAGACTGAAAGCTGATAGTGGGGCTTTGCGTGAAATGGACTTGGTATCCAAAGGCTCCCACTGGCTCAGGTTTCTTAACTCCTCTTTATTTTTAAAAAGGGGAAAAAAGTGAACCTCACAAATAAATAATAATTCAGAATAAAAATAAAATGTGGCATGAGCGTGCACATATCTCCTATGCTCTGAGACCCTTTCAATGAAAAATCTCATCACAAGCTAATTAGAGGGGGCATAGGTGGAGGTAGAAGAGGTGTATCCAAAATGTTTCAGCCCATATGAGATGTCCTTCAGTTTAAGGCAGAGTTACGATCTTAGTAGTAAAAGTCAATAAAACTGGTAAGGAATATTAAAAGCATCCATTTTCCCAGAATATTTACCTAACAGAGGAACTCTTCATATGGTGAAATTGTAACTAGCAAGCATACACATGTAACTATATATTAAGAACTATATATATATGTTAACTAGCAGAAAAAACCACTTGCAGAGAAAAGGGTAGTGATGCCCACCTGGCACAGCCCCAGATACACCAGCCTGCCCTCTCCACAGACATTCATTCTTAGCAGAAATACCAATTTTTTGCTATTATTGGGCTGCAGGAGGTCTGGAGCTTGGTCAGCTCCACTCACCCACCATAAACATCTTTGCCTAACCTGTACAAGGAGATCTGGAAGCTCCTTTGCCTTCCTCACTTGCAGCCTGGGACCCACACCCCTGTCTGGATCTTGGTGTTTGTTTAGCATCAGCCTCACAATGTGTGCTGCATTTATCTGCAATTTTATCTAGCAGTCACTGTGCTGCTCAGGAGCCAAGTACGATGGTTCCAGACATTGGTCATTGCTTTGCCAGATGAAAGTCCCTGGTCATCAGGGGTATACTGCACAGCCTCTCCTTCTCTCTCCTGGGCTATTTGGAAGGTAGTAATATTTGCAAAGGAATTACCTAATTTTCAGGTATTTCTGTCATTTCTCCTGTTGGGGTATGAATATTTCCTTGGGTAGTTTGTGAAGGGTTGCTTGGCAGATGATTAGTTGGGTGTTTATACACCCCAGGATGAGGCAATGGGTTATTCTGAGTGGAATGGCTTTTTTGAAGTGGAAGACTCTGCAGGGTCTCATTAAGATGGTCCAATTCTGGATTTTCCTGGTGTTCTCCAAGAGTTTGACCATAAATGCCTTTGGGAGGTATTTGCAGAAGTTTTTCATGTGCAAGCCATAAACCTCCAGCAGAAGCATTAGGTAGGAATGTATATACTGAGGAGGGTGTTTCCACAAACACATTTTACAATGCCCAGATCAATCAGTCCCCAAATTTACCTCCTCCATCTCTTTTGTAGGTTGGAGTTGGCTGCATGGTTTCTGACCAAGGAAGAATAATCACTAGAAATACGAATTACTTGTATAACAAGAGCTCTGAGATGACATTCAGACTGCCACAACTTTGAAATTCTCACATGCAGGCTGTAAATGAGTCCCCCTTTCTGACAGCAGCACATCCCCGGCATGTGAACTCATAAGTACCTGGAAAGGAATTGCATCTTTCTTAGGCAACCATCTGGCATCTTGGTCCTTTTCCTCCTCTTATGTAGATGACTCAGTTTTCGCCATCCACGTGTCTGCCTCTGCTCTTCTCCTTTGGTTTCCATACTGCCCTCCCCAGCCAAACATCTGAGTGCCTTTCTGCTGACGTGTTCAGCAGTGCCTATGCAGTGATTTCCTAAGGGCTCAAGGTCCATGGTCACGTAGTTAACATTCTGCTGTAGTTCCCTTGGCTGGACCAGGTGATGTGCAGTGGAGGCCAGACTGCTGTCTGCTAAGACAAGACAAACTCCTCACTGACATCAAATAAGAGAAGACATCCCTAGGAGGACTGTATTAGGCAAAAATTTAAGACTGGCAGAGAACTAGGAGTTCTCTGAAGCCACTGGCCAAACTGAATCAATTAGACACATTCAAGAGCTGATCCTGTCCAGCTGCTCATCCCTCATGGTGGTGCACAATGAAGGTGTGGTGGGCATCACCCATGTAACATCAGCACTTGACTGCGTGTTCTTCCCATGCGGAAGATGTGTACGTGTCACTCCAGGAGAGGAAGATGTTTGTTTTGGGACCCTGTAATGGAGGTGTGCAATGAAGCCCTATCAGTGCTCATTGAGTTTGTTCTTCCACAATGGCCTCAAGCACCATCACCTGTGAGTCTGCCATCTTCCGCAGGACAGAAATGGCTGAGGGAGCTAAACGCTGCAGGGAGGCACAAAAGGATGAAACCAGATCTCTCTCCTGTAATAACAAGAGATTACCTGCCAGTACTACTGAAGCAGGTTTAGTTCCAGGGTCTGCTTGAAAACAACTTCTGCAAAGTCTAGCTGATTTTTACTTTGGGAGAATATTGTATTTATCTGCCTCCTCCATATTACTGGCGTGGAAGTGGAAGAATTGACATTGACTGCTAGAGCCAATAAATGGGTTTTCTGCCTTGCTGAGCAGACTAGATAAGTGTCTGATGGAAGGTCAGCACAAAAAATCATTTCCTGAACAAGTTATTTGCTGTATTGGGAAAAAAGGTAGCTGTGGTGCTACACAAGAAAGACATGAAATGATTTCTCTTGGATTGTGTTCAGGCTTTTTTAGTAGGACCAGAGCTATCTCATAGAGCAAACACGCTGTCTTCTGGGAGAGTGGGAAGCTGCTGGCTGGATCCTTGTTGCAGGCAGCCATTTCAGGTGTGCACGAGCATGTCAGGAGTGCATGACAGCACTTCTCCACAGAGCTTTGTGCAATGGCTGTGCAGGCTGTGACAACTTTGCATTTGCAAAGTTACTCTCCAGAGTGGAGAGTTCCTTGAGGCAGCTTCAGTGAGGGTTTGTAGGAATTTGTCTGGGTTTTTTGCCCAGTTCTATCAGTCTGGCAGAGTCTTCAGAGGATGCGCTATGTTTTATATTACCTTTCTAAGCCTTGATTTTCTGCCATCAATACTTCAAGTTTTGCTCCTCTCCTATCAAGAGGTCTTGTCAGTATGAGTCAAAAGGCAACTAACATCTGGAAGTCTCTGATTACCCTAACATCCACATTGACTTTGGCTCAGGGTGAACTGAACCCAAACGCAGTGCCTACCTTTGATGTAAGGCAGTGGTACCACATTCCACCCCCATCTCAGTCTAGCGTGCTCCTGATTTTCTGGCCAAATGTGTAGGGAGTGCATCCCAGTGCCATGGAGGTGTGGAATTACCTAGCTCTGCTGGTGCCAAACTTTCCCTTGCTTTCACTGCTCAAGTTTGGTGCCCAATGCCTATTTGGATGTAGCCCTTGGTTGGAAGATGCACCCGTCTCTGTCCCATCTCCCTTCTCTCCCCTCCCAGCTGGTGTCCTTCCTCCTTGATGGCAAAGCCACTTTTGCCTGCACTGGTGAGGAACCTGGAGCAAGTCAAGGTTGCTGGGTGATGCGTGCAGACTTTGGCCTTTAGCAAAATCATTCCTGGGCCAATCCCACTAGCACATTTGGAAAGGTACCTTTGTTCTGCTTGCATACTCTCCTTTCCCATCCTCTGGTCCTGCATGTTGCCAGACCCTCCCGCAAAGGGCCTGGGACAAGTGCAATGATTATGGTCTGGTCTTTGGTGGGCACCAGCCAGGAGAGCTGATCACACAGTGGTGCTTGTGGGCACAAATGTCCCTGCAGGGCTCAGAGCCAATTGTATCACTGCATGCTAAGGCACTGATTTCTTTCCTGGTTTTAGATAATAAGCTTGTTGGGACAGGGCATGATGCTTCTTCTGCTTGACATGTTGCCTACACCCAAGATGTTGCTTGTGAAAAACAACATGATGGTGATGAAACAGAGAAAATAAATCAAAGCTAATGTGGCTGAGAAAGTGGAGGAAGAAGGGCGTACAAGCAAGAGTGACAAATCCCTGTCTCTTGGTGAGCCCATGGTCCTGGGCCATGAAGCCCTAAAAAGCACTTCAGCACTTGGCATCTCCTCTGGCCATTCCCTCGTGTCCTCCCATTGTTAGTAGTTCTGCAGCGGTGAGCAAATCCGTCACCGCCTTTAGATTCCTTTTTCATATCAACACAACCCACGTCTCCATATTCCCTTTCTGCAGGTTATGTAGCCTCTGGGAGGGATGAACTTCTCAGAGGAGTCCACCAGCAGGAGACACCTTCAAGAGTTTTAAATGGCACTGGCCTCAAGGAAACTTTGCTATTTTAGTTCTAGTTGCCATCTCTTACTGACACCTGCAGGGCTCCAGACTTTCTTCCTTTTGCCAAATCCTCCCTGTCTCACCATGGACCTATGACCAATGGGAATAAATCACAATTTTAGTAATTTGTTTGAATGTTGCCATGAAACAGGCCACGGTGGCCAGTGCGAGGCCCTATTTGTGTAGTCACTCACAGAGGAAAAAAGATATTTGTTCTGCTTTGAAAAATACCTCTTTCATGTGGAAAGGGCGTATGGTTTGGGTGGAAGGCTGTGGCCACCGAAGGGGAGGATGAGCTGTGGTGGGACGTTCGCTCAGTGCCGCAGCCCAACTGAGCAGCTTGGCAAACGCTCCTCAAGATTGTTTTGCACGTTGCTCAATGCACATCACACACTGCAGCCAAATATCCATCCTCAGCTAAGAACTGGCTGCATTGTAGAGCAATTAAAGTAAAATATTACCCCCTCCTCCCTAACCCACAAGCAAACACTGCTGCAGGTGAAGGCCAGCAGAGGAAGAATGACATCATGAAACCCAAGAGGGAAAGCAAACATCACGCCAGCTCCATGCGCGGGTCAGCCACGGCACCGGGACAGAGACTTGCCTCTTTGTGACTTTGACTTCTGTGCTCTCTGTGTGCTAGGAGGACTTTTTTTGGGGCAGCTGTAAAGCACAGGTATGCTACACCCCACAGCTAACTGCAGAACGATCAATCCCTCTCCTGCTTTTCAAGTCCCGGTGGCAAATGGTGCACAACATCCTCACCACCCTGACATGATGAAGCCATTTCCACGTGAGCCAGCAAGAGGCCATTTAGCTGCGCTCCGACTGCAGCCCTGGAGGGCCAGGGATTGTCCCCTTGTCCCCCCACTCCTGCTGGGACAGGGCTTGGGGCTGGCCATCAAAGTGCATCCTTAAAGCATGAAACAATTCATTCCAGGTAGCAAGACTTCTCCTCCCACAATGCGATGCATCTTAGTAGTGCTCAAAGAATGTTCTTTTCTTACAACCACAGGAAATGACCTAAACCCCACAATTTTATTTTTTTTTTAATTCTAACAGTGGTGGTGCCAGTCCCAGCGTTGCAGATGTAACCTGCTCAGACGCGTGCACTCCCATGCCCAGCTACTTAAAACTACAAATGCCCGCTACTGTAGGCAGGCTATATGTAGGTAGATAAACGTGCATGCAGAAATCGAGGCGTCTGCAATCCAGTTCAACAGGATCACTTGGAAGAATCCATTAATATTATATGGAAGTGCTGGTAGGATTAGCCCAATGTTTCCCAAGCTGCAACATCCCCCTGCATCATCTGCTACCAGCAAAGCAAGGATTTCCTGAGCTCCCTTGCTCAGCCTCCCCAAAGCCAAACTTGGGCTCCCCTTGCTCCTTGGGAGCTGGGCAGGATGAGGTCCCTCGTGCCCATCCCACCTGGCGCTCGGTGCCCGCTTTCATGCACCCACCTTCTCCCTTTCCTAGCGGTGGGCTCCACTCGTGGACCTTGCACCTCCAGCAGCATCGGCAGGGCTGAAGGCAACGGGAGACGTCCTGGTCTGGATGAAATCCGTAACACGGGTTTAACGAGCAATTCCTGCCCTTGTGCTATTGCTATACGCTTAATCCTGTATGAGAGCGGGGGTTAAATACCTGCATGCACAAAATGGCTTGTGTGGATATAAACATACCCACTAAGAAAGAAATAATACTGCTCTTAATCCAAAATTGTTATAAATTTATTATGCATATAAAACCTGTGCTGGCCAGGACTCACAAAGCAGCACTGTAAAAAATACCCCCTCCTGGCACTACAAATCCCAGAGACTAGAAGACTTATTTTTGCAAAGGACCCTCACAACTGGGAATAAATCCCAAAATTTAACAACTTGTTTATTTCTTTTTTTTTTTTTTTTTTTTTGGTAAAAGTAAGTTTGCCATGTTAACAAAAGCAGAATAGTTTTATTTAGTGTTCATCTCACACCTTTGACAGCTGCAGCTGTCAGGCACAGAAATACAGTATTAAAATAAACTGAACAGAGTTGCTCATTGAAAAAAATCACACTATGCAAACCTGTGGATTGTAACATCAACAGTATAAAATGTAACAAAATTGGAATTTTTAATTTTTTTAAGCTTTTAAAGATAATAGTCCAGGCTATAAAACTATATAAGCATTGAATAAGAAATGTTAAAGTCAACAAGTCTACAACAGATACATCTTGTAAAAACTCAATAAATTATATATATATTTATAATATCTAGTAACATTTGAAATCATGCACAGTTTTGTACATTTTCTTTTTTCAGTACAGGAAAACTCAATGCTTCGAGTACTTGGAATGTACACAATTAGCAGACATTTGTAAGAAAATACCAAAAAATTCTTTTTTATTCCAACAAAACAAAACAAAACAAAAAAATCTATAGAAATCTACCTTCTCAAACTTCCATTGAAGTAACCTCAAACTATAAATTATTTATTTTAGGATAAGGATTTTGTGGCTCTAAAAAGAAAAAAAAAAGTCTTAAAATGAGATGCTGTCATCCTGTTATTCTGAAACATTGATATGTAATATGCACCAGAGTAAAATGGAAAGAAAGAATTCAGGATGAAATTTGCCTTTCCTCTTCGTGGTAGTAGATAAAGTCTTCCGGACAAAAAAAAACCCCAACCCCAAAACCAACAACCCACCCACAAAAAAACCCCCAGCCCAAATCTCCCCCCTTGTCAGCTTGATCCACTCTAAAATTCCCCAGTTCATTCCTGTGCTTTTAAACAGCTGTCTGACATCGAGGAACAAAACAGCACAGCATTTTGAACACAGAAAATCAGGCATCACTGGCATTTTCCAGTGTGTTAGATGCAAAAGAAAGATGCAGTCGTTGCACCTCTCCCGCAAACAGTGTCACTCTTCTTCCTATTTTGCTCACATGGCATTTCTGAAGCCCAAAATACAACGGTACTGGCAAAGGGGAAAAAAAAATTACCCCACATCATCCAAAGTCAACATTTTGCTTTGCTGCATACTTGTTATTAAATTGACCACAAAGAATACCTTCATTTGAAAATAGAAAAATAAACACCCACGCCCCCTTAATGCACAGTGGTTAAACTGATGGAAGAATTCTTGGCCCTGTTTTTCTGAAATATGTAAAAATCATCTCTCTGCTGCTATTTGTTTGGTTTAACCACTGGTGATGTATTGAAAAATAAACTTACCTTTGCTCACTGCAATCCAGGATAAACTAATAATTTTTAATGAATACATATATATATATATATATTTATAACATTAAATGTAATTTGTTAAAGGACTGTACATCTATACATTCTTTCAATATTTCCCATAAACACAAAAGAAAAACTTGATTAATATATTTTTTCTCCATTTTTAATAAGTTAAAAAAACACCCTTAAGCTCGGTGAAATTTAAAGTTTACAGTAACGCTACGCTATTTAAACCGATGAACAGATATGTTAATGTCTATAAATAACTTTACAAATATACATGTTAAGGTACAATTTTTAAAACAAAACTGTGAAGATATAAAACAAACAAACAAAAAATCTTTTCTTTTGCCCAGATCAGTATATCCTAGATTGCAATGCTCGTATCTTGAGACTCTCTCAGTACTGCTTTAGGTTGCATTAGTATTATACATTCTTTTTTTTTTAATATATTTATTTATATATATACAGGATATATTTATAGATATATACACAGATTCTCTGGAATAAACCTTTTTGATATAAGTTAAAGGCTCTTGCCTACAGGTACCCGTAACTTCTTTCTCCGAGTCACTGCACGTAGATGGAGCCAAACCGCTGGTGTCGAGGGGTGGATGGAAGAGCTGCTCCCCTCCCACTCACCCTTGGCAAGCAAAAAATATGCAAACCCCGAAAAGCAAGATTTTTTGTTTTCCCCCAAACGGCTGTTCCCAAAGGTCGGGATGTGGCTTGAGATGCTGTGTGGGCACGCAGGAGCCAGGTCCCCCGCCGCCCTCGGGTGGGTGATGCTCTCTTCCCTGGGGTCCCCCACGGCCACCGCTGGGTCTCTGCCTGTCCCTGGGGTCTGCTCCCACCTCGGCACGGCCCCATCGCTCCCAGCCCAGTGCAAGGGCCAGCGGCTGCCGAGCCCGGCCAAAGCACCGCCATTTCAGATGACTTGACTGTCTCTTCTTACTATTTTTTTTTTCCTTTCTCCATGACGATTTGCATTTTACTTAATTTTTTTTTTCTTCTTCCAAAAAGGATTCCTTCTATGTAGCTGGGTGGTATGATCATGAAGTTATAAAAATGACGACAACAAAAATATAGATATTTTTATAAATATATGAATCCCTGCAGGCAACGTGGCTTTTCAGCTCCACCAAAAAGGTTCATGTACAGATTGCATAAGCAAAGAATTTCTACATTCTTTACACTTTTTTTTTGTTTGTGTTTTTTTTTTAAAAAAGGAAGATTTTTTTTTTTTTTTCTCTTCTTCGTATTGCAGGCACAGAACGGCTACTCTGGCACTCGAAATGCAAGCGCGGAGGCTGGGAGGTCAGCACCCCCCAGGTTCAACATTCTGCTTAGTAAAAAACCCAAACAAACAAACAAACAAAAAATGAAAAATAAACAAACAAAAAAATCATATATGATAGATCATCTTGGCAAGAGATTAGTTCCTTCAGGCCAAACAGTGCTTCTTGACTTTTTATACAGCAAACTGGAAAAAAAACCAACCAAAAAAACCAACCAAAAAAAAAAGTTAAAATTTCTTTTTTTCTTTTTACCCTGAACAGCTCGACAACACAAATCTCCAGGCACCACCACGCAGTTCCACTGGAAGATCCTGCACTACGGTTTCGTCCTTGGTGCCCCACATTCGCGCCTCCACGGGCATGCTGCCCGCCCGTCCGTCCGTCCGTCTGTCCATCCGTTCGGGGGAGGGTCCTCACGTCCGGATGACGCCATTGCAGGGCGGGTGCTTGGGCAGGCAGGGCTCGTCAGGCAGCAGGTCATGTGCAAAGACCGAGTCGTCCCCCGAGGAGCAGGTGCTGTGGGTGTCCTGGCCAGCCGGCGAGTACTGCTCGAAGGGCACCGAGAGGTCCAGGTACTCCTGCCAGGGCGACAGACCCATCAACGTTGGGTGCCACCCGCCAGGGACCGAGTCACCCCTCCCCGCGCCCACCACCCCGCCACACTCACGTCGGTGGACGTCACGGTGAGGACCCTGTCCAGGTCTTCCACCAGCTGCTTGAAGGTCGGCCGCTGCGAGGGGACGGCGTGCCAGCACTCCCGCATGATCATGTACCTGCGTGAGGGGAGAGGGGACTGTCACCCATGGTGGGGGCTAAGCGGAGCCCACCCACCCCCAAATCACCTGAGAGAACAGCTCTGGCCAACGCAACTTCAGCCATGGTGGCCTTGATGCATGGCCAGCTGGGGGGGGCAGGAGGAGGAGGGTTTTGTGGAGCCACGCTCCTCGTTACTGATTATCTCATGCGTGTCTGAGCTCTCAAACCAGGAGGAGGCCCTGTCCTAAAGGTGACACACTAGAGCTACACCCCCAACTGCCGCCCACCAAACGAGGGCAGGCATGTTACGTCGCTCGGCAGTCATGAGCTGAGCCGACATGAGTAGGGTGAGCCTACCTGGAGATGGCCACACAATCTCACAGCGGGGATGCCCCAACAGCCCAACCCATGGCCTGGGGTGGTATTTGGCCGCAGAAGAAAGGGGGAGCGGGGTGAGGAGGTAACCCCCGCCACACACTCACAGATCGTGTGTGCAGTTTGCGGGTTTGTCCATCCGATGGCCTTCCTTCAAGAGTTTGAAGAGCTCCTCAACGGGAATTCCCGGGTATGGAGACCCTCCCAAAGTGAAGATCTCCCATAGTAGCACTCCAAAAGACCAGCTGGAAACCAAAGAAAGATCTTTAAAATTCAATGAGGTTTTTTTCCAAGCCCCCCCCATATCCCCTCCCCACCCCGCTCGGCTTTATTTCTGTGCAGCCATGCATAGCTAACAAAGTCATCAATAGCATGACTAATTGCCTAGGCCATTTTTACTAGTTACTTGGAGATCTCTGCTGATCCAACTCAATAGCAAAGAAATCCCAGGCACCAAGTCTGAAATTGAAATGAGCATTTAATCAGATAGGTGACAGCCCATCTATCACCCCCAGCTCTTTGTTAGGTCTTCCACCAGCTCCACTGAATGGAACAAATCAAATTATTCATGCACAGCTTCACTGAATTGCAGGCTTGGAACCACAGGCCACTAATTGTGCAAGCTGATACCAAAACTTGCTTGTTACAACACTCATTTCACTGGCCAAGCTGGGAGAAAAATACCCCCACAAAAATCAGCAGAGCACTAATGTTACACACTCCAGTCTCACAGCTGTGCTCTGGTTAAAAGTCCTCTTTTTCAAAAATATCTTTTGCCTTCTTCATTTTCTTTTTAAAAACAGGGATTATCTGTCTCTGTTTTGCTTTCATGCACGCTCGCTCTCCCGTTCTCTAGCTTTGATTTATCTGTCATGCCTGCTGCAGCATTACCTAAGCATGGAAACTATGATTTAAGATCAATAAAAGCCAAAGTATGTGAAAAATACAGAAATAGAAAAGATTAATTTGTCCAATCGCAAGCGGCAAGCCTTGGGGAGCAGGCAGGCTGGCTGCTGAATTACTGTAAAAATGCCATTATCAACCAAATATTGAAATAAAAAAGCCGGTGTGCATGCTGGGCTACTTCAGCCCTTGCAAAGTTCAGACGGGATACAGATTTACCACATAACGCGGGCTCTGCTCTTTGCTTACCGTGCAGAGGCACCAAAACTGACAAGACAGGATTAGGAAAAATAAAGGCAAATAAATGAAGTGGCAAAATTAATCTGTGAATATATTTGTTGAATAGTCTCTGATCAGCTACTAATGGCGGACAGAATATTTCAGGCTCATCCCATATACTCAACTGAAGCGTAACTGTCTGGGGCAAAGCGTGAAGGAAGCTGAAAGTAATTTTTTTTTGTGTGGAGTTTTTTTTGCATAAAGTTTTTTCACTGCAGCATGAATCACCTCATCTATAAATTGGACAAGAAATACCTGCCTGCCTTCCAATAATTTCTCAGCAGCTCACTAGAGAGCCTCGGATGAAAGCTACTAGATAACCATAAAATAAAACCGCGTGTGCAAAGCTTCAGCTTGGAATCGATTCCTTTGCTTTTGCATCCCCAGGCACCCCAGCATTGAATGAACCGTGCACGTGCTTAGCAGTATGTTTGTCTTTAAGATATTATAGGTGTTGATTTCCCTGTCATTTTATTTTTTTAAAAAGTGTGGGTATGCTTACACATCGCTCTGGTGAGTATAGACCCGGTCAAACAACGCTTCTGGAGCCATCCATTTCACAGGCAGCCGACCCTGTAATTAGGAAGACAATGGGAACATCCCATCAGCATATTCCCCCAGCCACATCGGCACCATCTGAATCTTCTTTTCTAATCCAGTTTGAAACATTTTCATTAACAACCTCATCTGCCTTCCCGGTCACTGGGCAAAGCAGTAGTGGCCACATATAAACAGATTAGAGCATTTGATCCCTGGATCTTTGCTGACAATCTTTGCAGTAAATGCTCTCTGTCGAGGACTGTACTTCAATGCCAAGGCAGGTTTAACATATCAGAGCATCTAAATCTTTGCATGGGAACAGCATCCATTGCTCATAAATGCAGCGAGCTCTGCAGCAGAGCATGGGACAACTTTCCGTCTCTTTGGTTGGAAGAAACAGGTTGACTTCAAGTCCAAACCTGGCTCAGGCTGAACTTGAAGGGCAAGTTCCAAGAGTGAAGGCAGCAAGGGCCAAATCCTGTAAGAAACAAATCCTTATCCTGCTGGAGGCTAAAGGAGGAGGCCTCATCCCAGGTTTCCAGGGGAACATCCTACATCAGGGTCACAAACATGGACTGTCACATATGAGAAATATGAGATTAGAAAGACTAGATTAGTCGTAATTCTTTTGGGCTTTGCTTGGCCCCTGGAGGGAGTGAGAAAGGACTGTTTCGTTTTTGAAGCATAATTTGGCTATGAGAGGGCTTTGTCCTCTTCTGACCCACTGCCTCACTGGGGGAGACAACTAGAGATGGGACATAGGCAGGATGCATAAATGGGATTATGCTCTCAGCTGTCCAACACAGCTCAAACAGGGAAAATCCATATGATTTACAATTAAAATTCCCAAGAATTTTTATTAATTTATGATTAGGAAATCCTGGCAATTAAGAGACATTTCTGATATGATATTGGAAAGGCTCAGTATGGGCATGGTAGGCTTTGTAGGACTGCTCGGACATTTAGACCCCTTGCTCTTTCAAGACTGTCAGGTTCTGCAATACCCTCAACCTCTTCCACTGCCATCTCCACACGATGTTGTAGTTGTGGCTTTTGCTCTTCTGCTGCAGAGCACTGGGACGTGCTTTGTTCTCTGCAGTGTGGTGGTGATGGGGAGGATGTCCCATGGACTGCTTAGAGCTCAGCATCTGTTGCAGGGCTTTGAATCATGATACAAGTTGTCTCTCTAGCCCTTCGTTCCTAAATTAATCTCTGCAGAAAACATAAATGGCTCCAGGACTCAGCCGTTGGCAGTAGAGTCAAGGAGCTCAGTTGTGAAAAAGAGAAATGCATGAAAGCCAGGTAGCTCCAGGAATACACATAGTGACATTCCTCTGTCAAGGGCTCTGGTGGGACCAGAGGTTGGCTCCTTGGGAACTTTATGAACAGTAGCGGAGCAGACTGGAAAGGGTTCCATTCCCCTTTGGTAAAACCCTTGGTTTCTCTTAGTCTAAAGCCTTCTGGCCAGAGCTGAGACCTCACGATGGCTGCTAGCAGCAGCAGTATCTGTGAGGAAGAAAACGGATGGTGGGTGGACTCCTGGGACCAGCCTAACTACAGTCCCTCACTAGGTGAGGCCACCGGCAGATTTCTTCCTCCTAAGCCCTTCTAGAAAGGGAGATATGGCACAACGGCCACTTGCTGTAGGGATGGCCGAATTCCCTGCCAGAAGGAGAACTGCATGTGCTTGGCCGCTCTGTACTTACATTGGTGGTTTTCTTGTAATAGTCGATGTTGTGAACGTCTCTAGCGAGGCCAAAATCAGCTATTTTCATCACATTGTCTTCAGTGACTAACACATTCCTGGCTGCCAAGTCACGATGAATGCACTGTGAAAGGTGAGCAAGTCAATAAATAAGGGCTTGTTAGTTGCTCGCGCCTGGAACCAACAGCACCGTGTAGTTTATGAGCTGCCGTTTCATTGACTCCCAAGCTCATAAAGCTGTGGGCACTGCTTAACTCCTCGCTTTCTGTGTCACTGCTCCATCATGCATGCTCAGTGGGAGCCACCTCTTAGCAACACCTAATCGGTAGCCTCAGCGCTGACACAGCCACGCATCTTTTCTCTCCAAAGGGGATGCACAGATGAGAAAGCCAACCCTTCTCTTCTGTGGGCGCTTAGTGGGATGTGAAACTGTCTTTCTGTCCTGCTTTTTCCAGGAAGAGGAGTGCAGGTTGATGTTTGAAGGAAAAAAATCCTCAGATCAAGACATCCCCAAATACATCCAAAATACATAGACTCCTGCACTGGTTTGGGTTGGAAGGGACCTTTAAAGGTCACCTAGTCCAACCCCCAACATCACAGCTGTTACTGAGAAAGAAGCTAAATTAGCCTGCACTGTGCAGAAAGGGAGTTCAAAGCCACCACGAACCATCCACCCTGAACCGCAGTCACAGGATGAACACATCTGACATCTGAAGCTGAACTGGCTCTTGCCGTAGTGCTCCCTGCCTGCAAAAAGAGGTCACGCCGGCTGGTGCACAGCTTCGTGAACGCAAAGCCTGATTCTCCACTTGCTGATGTCAGGGTAAATCAGGACTAATCCCAGGGTATGATGGAAGTGGAAGCAGCAGCCGGCGCAGTGCCAGCAAAGTGCTCCCCCAGGGAGCATCCTGGGCACAGCCACGCGTCGAGCCAAATCCAGTCAGCTCCACTCTCACCGAGCCTACGCGTGCTGGTGACAGCTGCAAGCATGGAGCTACACCCAGGATCCCAGGTTCCTCGTGAGTGCTCTGCATCTTTAGTGATCTCAGAAGGGAGATGGGGGGACAGGGGTGAACACGGCTCCTGACTGTTGCCTAACATAACGTCTCCCACAGTGGAAGCTCACAACTCGGTGTGATGCTCACGACATGACCACTGCTGCCCAAGCTTCAGGACTGCCCGTCTGAAAGACAGTAGAGGTTGAATTGGTGAGGACAGGCACTGAGGTCCGGGTTGCTTGTGCCTTTATATGCATTTGGGGGATGCTAACAGGCCCGCAGTGAGGGCTGTGCAGCTGCATGGTTCATGGATGCAGCCAGCATATGGGAACTTCTGCATACGGATGAAGCCTCCAGCAAAAAACCCAAGGTACTTCATAGGGAAAAATCTGATCTCTAAAGAGAGAAGCCTGCCATGCTTTGCCTGAGATTGTCCTACACACACAGCATTGCATGCCTTTGACCACTTGGGTCTGACCGACTCTTCTACCAAATGAAGTTTCTCAACTCACTTTCTGAGATGCCAAGTACTCCATGCCTCGGGCCACCTGGTAGGCACAGGAAACCAGGTCTTTAAATGTCAACTGCTCCTCGGGCAGCTTGCAGGTGTCGAAGGAATAGTCCATGCCAGGTGGGCGACGTGCCCTGAGGTATTCCCGCAAGTTCCCCTTTGATGCATATTCCACCAACACGTAGAGCGGTCCTGCAAGCAAGAGTGCATCAGCATCCAGCGGAGGAACAGCTGACCACTGAAATCTCATCTGGGACATTTTGGGCAGCCAGTGAGTAATTGCACAGAAGGGACTGTCAAACCTGAGCCTCCCGTGGCCCTGCGAGCACTGGGCTGCTTTGCTACGTACCATCCTGCGTGCAGGCACCGAGAAGGTTAATAATGTTTTTATGCTTCCCAATCATTTTCATCATTTCCATCTCAGAGACCAGGTCAGAAAGGTCCTTGTCTGTGGCATCATCTGGACAAAGCAAGAAAGGAAAACAAAAAAATGTCAGGAAGAAAATAAGTGTTTTGGGAAGCAGTTAATACAACTGCTGCGTAGCCATGTGGGGCTTTGATGGGGAAACAGTATTCAAAATATAGCAGTATTTGTTTTTATTCTACTTTGGGAAGAATCAAAATGAAAACCTACTACAACAAAAAGATAAAAAAACAAATGGAGATAAATGTTCATATGGAAATCAATAAAGCCTTTCACCTTCTGTTTCATCCTGGTAAGTATTAAAGAAAAAAGTCAGTTTTGGTACCTGGGATCATTTTGGTTTTCTTATTTGTTTCCCTCCCTCATCTCCAGGGGCAAAACATTAAGGATGGTGGAAGGTCAGAGTTGGGAGAGGGGCTACAGGAAGGAATGTGTTTTTTTGCGTGGAAAGCTGCAGTTTTTCTACAGAAGTAGAAAAATGGGGGAAAACCTCCCCAGATGAATGTTTTGCTTTGGAAAGATGGAAATGTTCCTGCTTCCAAAACCAACTTCAGAATGGACTGAAGGAAACGTAAATTAAACAAATCCTTTTCTGATAAGAAATTTTAAAGATGTCACCCCATGTAACCTCAGCCCCAGGCTGCTCACTGCTGGAGCACCTGCCCTGTTTGCTCCTGCTGAACTTCTCAGGGTGAGTTTGTTTGTGTGTTGTCTGTGGTTACCATGCATGGGGGACGTGTGGGAAACAGAGACTCACCTGGAGATGCCCAGTGACTTCCCCATTTTTGGCCTCCATTTAACCTTTCAGGAGTTTAGGATCAAGTTTCTTCAATAAAGAAACTCCTCAAGAAGGGGTTTGTCAACTGAATTTCTGTAAACTCCACCTGAGCTTGTTGCATAAGCTTTTGCTAGAACAGGCAGCGCTGGTTATGGAAGGAGTAAGGAGTGGGCTGATTCACATAGGTGGCTAGAAGGGAAGGGGGTTCCCCTTCTTCTCAGGGATGTTATTACCCCTTGGCAGAGAACTGGGTTAATTCTCAGTCCCTCTTCCTCGTGGGATTTTCACTTTTACTTGCTCTCCAAGGAGACAGCCCTCACCCGCAGGCTGTGTGGGTGAAGGGGAAGAAAGGCTGTTCTTGCTTTCTTCTATTGTGTCTGTTTGTATAAAAGACTTAAAAGACAGGGAACGAGAGGAAACCCCAGTGCAATATGCTGTTCCGCCCTTCGTGGGCTCCCCATACCTTTTAGCATCTTGACAGCAACCGTGATGGCCTTGTTTGGCTTGTCCTTATCGATCCCAATTGCTTCTGCCATCACCACTTGGCCAAAACACCCCTCGCCGAGCGGCTTCCCCAAGGTCAGGCTGGAGAGAGGGACAAGCAGGCACATTAGTGGGTACCGGGGTGGTGACACTACCAGCAGGCACAGAGACCCCGACCCGTGGGTTGACTGACCGAGAGCGTGCCAATTCCCACTTGGGATCGGGAGGCAGTTCCAGCTCAGAGACGTTGGCCAGCATTGGCCCGTCGCTGGAGGAGAGACGCGTGATCCGGACCAGGGGCGTGTTGGAATTCATGGAAGAGTTGGACTCCAACGACACCTGCTTGGGTAGAGCAAATGAAGTGTTATTGCCAACTGTATTCCTAGGGAAGGCAGTGCCTGAGATGGATCACTGAGGGGGTTTGAGCTATCTTTGCCCACTGGCAGCCTTCTGGTAATTTCTAAATGGGAAATCCCCACTCCCACCCTCTGCTTCTCCCCCCATCCTTGCAGAAATGCACTGATCTAGGCACCTGCGGTCAGGTTTTTACCGGTGGAAAGGAGGGACAGGTCAGCCAGTGTCCTCCAGCAGGCAGGAGGTATATTCTGTCCATTTTTTATGCGTGCATCTCCATAGCACATACAGGCTATGGAGTGACCTCTGTTCTGGCACTGTAAATGCCCACCATGAGCTTGCAGCCAAAGCCGTGAAATCCGTATCCATCACTACGTGGTTTTAAACGGTGCCTTTTGCTCCTGCCCCTCTGTAATGACACATGGCAGAGCATCTCTAACTGCAAGGAGAAAGAGGACCCTCTCCCACCTCCATGAGAATTGGGTCAAGTCACGAGCGACCTCTGCGAAAGCAGGACCGAGCACAACTGAACATGCTCTTGCTCCCCAAATCCCCGCTCCACCAGGGAGCCTGGACTAAACTGTTCCCCTGCAAGATGTGCTTTTTGTGGCATCCACGGCTGCACTGCCAGCCCCTCTTGGACAAGGGCGACAGAAACACAGCTGCTTGGGAGCTGCTCATGAACCAGAGTCAGCTGCCACCAGCTACTGCTCCACTGGAACAGAAACAAATGAATAAAAGGGGTTAAACTCATAGACTGCAGCCAGCTATGTCCCTCTTGGGCAATGTTTTTCTGGTAGAGCTTCTCACCTAGAGAGAAAATTTCAAGGAGGGGAGAAAAAAAATAGAGGGATGACCATAGGGGGGAATAGGAATCTTGTATCTACTTTCTGTTACCTGTCTCTTAAGTGGAAATTTGGAGACTTTCTGCACAGTGGGGGTGTTCATGGCCTTTTTGTTTGGCATTTTCATCCTGCAGATAATCACAATGACCAGCACCAGGATGAAGAGAACAAAGCCAGTGCCGTAACTGAGAATGCCAGCGTACACTGAGCCCGAATCATCCATCTCCATGAGCTCCTCCGCTGCGGGGTGACAAGAGACAGCAGTGAGGACGGGGCGGGCAGCTGCCCGCACACAACTACACACATGCAGCACGAAGAATTTGGGGAGGACTTGCTCATCTATGCCAATTTGCTGAGTCACTTCAGTGAGGGAACTCTCCTAGGCCAGTGGTTTTCCACCTGTGGCTGTTGCTAAAACATTAGTTTGGTTTGCCTATTTTGGGGTCATTTTACTGCCCTTTGATGCAATCCCGGGGTTTCTAAGAGCCTTCAGCCCACAGGCTGAAAACCACTGCTCTAGGCTGAAGGCATCTTCACGTGTCTGTGCTGTCCCTCTGACCCAAACCTTGCTTTCCCTGCACATCCACACCACATAGCTGGATGCCTTGGATGTGCGGGTTTGCTGCACTTTGCTGATTTGGCTTCTCTAGCAAAGATTTCCACTGGACCAGTGCCTGCCCTGAGTGCTCAAAGGGCACCCAGGGTTAAGGCATCACACAGGGAAAAAGCCTCATGAGAGCAATGTGCACAACTTTTTCATAAAAACTTAGTTCTGCTGGGAAGAGGCTGGAAGGCCTGTCCCAGAGAGGTGGCTGAGCCGGGAAGGTTATGGCATGAACCCATCAGCAGTGGCTACCTGCTAGCAAGACATTTTTGGGACTAGCGAAGCTCAGCTGTGTTTTTCCCCTTGTTCCTTTCAGGGCAGGCACATAGACCAGAGGAAGGAGCCACTGTGGGACTGGTTTTCTGTCCCCCAAAGGCGTGCTGGCATCAGAGGAACAGTCAGCAGTGGGAAACTTTATAATGAAGTCATGCCAGCGCGGTTAGCTCGCTAACGGCTCGTGTACATCACTGCTGCCCCAAAGCAGCGGGAGCTTTCCCCTGGCAGCAGCAGGCTCCATGTCAGGTCTTCGGTGGCTGGGTCCAGGGGGACACGGGGAAAGGGCTGTCGGTGACGTTGGGGGCTGCACCAGCCTCTGTGCCAGCTGTGCAGGGCCTGATCCTGCCAAGCGGCAATCTCCTCCTGCGAGAAAGGGTTACCAGATCTCTCAGGATCAGGCACTATGGTCGGTGCCACAGCTCTGCTGCCTTGGCTCACACTGTCTTGCCCTCCGCTCCACGTCTCTCCTCCCGTAGCGTGGCCAGGGTTTTACAAGGAGAGGTTCCCCAGGCAGGCTGTATCCTGCACCCTCTCTGCGGGTAGCACTTCGGGGCCTGCTGCTGCACAGACGGCTGCCCTTCACTGCGTCTGACTTCAATATAAAGTTCCGCTTCAGGTTTTTTGGTGGGTTTTCTCCTGCTTATTCTTTGCTTAAATAAGAGGCGAGAGACATTGTAAAACCAGCGTAACAGCCGGATGAGACAGTATCACAAGATTCTCAAAATAACAGAGACGTTAGTCTTCTAACCAAAGGAAACAATTTCTCATCCAGTGGATGGCAGAAGCAGAAACAGGATCAGATCAGCTATTATAGAGCTGGCAAATAAACAGAGAAAAGACCAGCAGATCCCACCAGCAGCAGGGTCGGGCACGGAGGAGACCTTGAGCCCCAGTAAAAGCAATTACATCCGAATCATCCGCACAGATAAAGTCAAGATTAGAAATGCCAAAGTTTCTGGTTCCTAAACACATCTCGAGATGGATGTGTTGTGAAATGGACCCAAATGTGGTCTATGATGGGGTGAGCCCTTTCAGTAAGGGTCTGCTGAACATACTCCAGGTCTGTTCCAGCACTCTCCGCAAGGCACAGCACCCATGAGATTCAACATGAATATTGCTGGTGCTTTTGTGGACCATGCTCAAGCCTGCCCCATAGCCGCAGGCAGATTCTGCAGGTGAAGGGACAGCACAGCCTCATTCCCCTCTTTTGGAGAGCAGGCTCCCCTGTTGCATATTCTGCGCTGGCTTCATTGTCAGTGAGAGCTTTGCACAGGAAAGGACCACAAAATGGAGGTCGCTCTGGCCTCGGGTTTCAAGCCCACTGCAGCTTTCATCGATCCCAGCTGGAGCAGGCAGCATGCAATGCCCCTGGGAGCCAGGACTCCTGGGCTCTCTCTACAGATGACTCTCCTCAACCTTCTGTTTGAGATTGCTATCTTGGCCTGTTCATCCGTGAAGTGGAAATAATGCTACAGGCAGGGAAGGGTGTACTCACACCAACCACTTATGCATCCAATTTTAGGTTAAGATACGAGGTTAGACAGAAAGGTTCCTTCATAAGATGATCCACAGTCTGTGTCCAATTTAGGTGCCCTGGACCATCTGATGGGGAGGTTTCCTTCTCCCACTGGCAGTGTAAGAAGACAAAGGTCCTAACTTTGGCACTTAACAGTCTCCCAACAAAGAGGCTGTGAACACCTCCCTGTTAACTAGGTCAAAAAAGATACTGGGCATTTTATATTACTACTGCAATAATAATTTAAATCTTGAGATGCAATGCAAAAAGTGTCAGCTGTGAGTATGCAACAGGGGTCTGCAGCAAATTCCAGAGCGCCCTCCCTGGATAACACCCCCTCTTCCAAGCAAGGGGTGGTCTGCAGGAACTTGGCATTTCTAAAGCAAAACGTCAAGGCACCCTCGAGAGGGAAAGAGAAGCCAGCACAGAAGGAAATACCTGGTAGCACCGTCAGCCAAGCAGAGTGATGTGAGAACCCAATAGAATTCCCTGCGAGACAAGTATATTCCCCAGCATCCTCAAAAGTAACATTTCGCAAGTACAGAATCTCTAGCTCCTTATCCGTTGTGTTAACACCTGCCGTCTACGGGAAAAAAAACACACACATATAGAAAGAGGGAAAACAGAGAATAAGCCACATTCCCAGCAAGTGTGAGGACACCACAGGCAAATTTCAAAAGCAATTAAGGTGGGTTGTTTGGGGTTTTTTTCCAATGGCCCATCTTCCACATTTATTTATTCATTCCCCTCTGCAACCTGTAGTCAAAAGCAAAAAAAGTTCCCTTCACCAGGTTCTTACTCTGTCCCACTAAAGAAGCATGCAAGCAAAAGCATCCAAATGAAAAATTGCCCCCACAATATGACTGACTGTGGGTTAGTAGGGTGAGTACAGGGGTGGGGAAAGAAAGATGGTAAAAGGGGAGAGGAAGGACAGAAAGAAAGGAGAAAGGAGGGGAGATGTAGTGGGGTAAGACTCAAGTGCTGATCAGAGGAACATACAAACATTTTGGTTCATTAGGTCATCGAAAAATATAGAATTTTAGGATTTTTTAGAATTTTTTCGGACTGGGCATCTCAAAGCCATGTATTGATTACACAGCCCTTGATACTGTAGTATAACTGGCCGATAACAAGAAGGTACCTGTAAGGAACTTTCCTGCAGTGGCACTGAGCAACACAGCAGCCAGACCCTCCAGGCTGGAGTCAAACCCCAGAGCCCACGAGATTGCTGCTCTCTCTATTTAACATGTCTGCTCGTATGAGCCAATGTTGGTATTTATTTCTCCATTACTTCTCCAAGGGACAGAACTGATTATATCAGTTTTACGGGTGAAAATCTTGAAACAGCTTGGTTTTCCAGAGCTTTGAACGTCACAGGTCATTAACATGCAATTCTGTTATCAGCACTCAATTGTAAGGAAGGGAAAGGAATAAAAGCATGAAGAGTTGATAGCAAAATTTGACAGTCATTTTATTGTGGGAATTTTTCCATGGCAATTGCTGTATAGGCGTTACATTCTTGTAAAAAAAAAAAAAATTAGCAAGAAAATAAGATAAAGCCATTCAGCGTCAGTTGACAGGGTATAATACAAAATGAATAGTAATTTTAATCACTAGCTTCTTTAAAATGTTATAGCTCATTCTTGCAGTTGCCAGGGCCTTGGGACAGAGTCTGTGGTTTACCTGGTTTTGGTTTGCGAATGTGGAGCCAAAATGGTTTTTCGGCTATGCCTACGAAATTGTTGGCTCTACACAGATATTCTCCTTCATCTTGTTCTGTCACATTGAACAGATTTAGGTTAGCATCGGCTTCAGCGTTTTTACTGATCCAAGACTGCAGGAATAGACAGAAACCTGAACTTCAGTAAACCAAACAATACCTCCATCACACCTACATTAGCTAGGATTGACTGTTCACGGCTATTTTCTTTTTGGCTGTGGCAACATCCCCGGCTCACCCTGTGGTGAGAGACCTAACCCAGGACCTGGGTGAAGAAGAGAAGTCGCATTTGGCCCCCAAACCACATGCAAGTGAACTCCCTTCCCTTCACTAGCGGCACACATGCGATTCCTTTTTTAAAACAGACCAATTTCCCACTTCTCCATCTGACAGCAGTCAAAGGCCCTACGGTTTCTTAACAACTCTGCAGACAGGAGCACCAGAGAAAGGGCTTAAGCAGATATTTGTGTTTGCAACCCGGCTCAGCAAATACTGTTTCAATTATCAGATTCCAAAATAGAATTTGGAAACAAAATATAAGCAGTGGCGGTCTGAAACTCGCTGCTGACTTTGCCTTTCAGAAATTAGCTGTAATTTTTTCCACTGCTTATAGGAGCCTCTTCTTTACTAAATAAAGTGGTGCATATAAATCAAACAAACTTCAGACTCTTAAGCAATCTCTTATATCTCTTCTTCCATGCTGCCACAGCAGCACATCAGTTTTTTCCCTAAACAGTTGTTTTTATTTTGGTTGAAAATGCACAACTGTTTTGGGTGGCCTCAGAAGTAGCCTAGGGAAAGTCTAGAAAAAATATCAGCTTCGGTTCTGGAAATGAAAACAAAACAATTGCTCCTCTCATTTTTGGTCTTAGGCTCTCCAGCCCAGTCTCAGTGCCTTCAATTTCAAGGCCTGATCCTGCCAATATGACTTGCAGCCCATTAAAATCAACAGGGCTGTCGGATCTGATAGGTTATTAGGAACTGAACCCAGAGGTGGCATCAGAGAGGAGCCCCTGTGTCCATGTCTGATGACAAACACCACCGGTTTTGACCTGATCTCATCTCTACGGCTTACGTGCTGGCAAATTTGTCTGTCCTGACTAGTGGGGAAACATGCCTGCCTGCTGTTGCTGCCTTGTTTATAATTAAACTGGGCATGTTTCAATGCAGAACATACAATTTAGCCTTTAACAAAGCTTGGGCACAGTGTTGCTACCCCCCTCTCTGCTCCGTAACTGGAATGCATTTAGTGCTCTTCTGCAAAGAAAAAGGGGTTTCCTTTGATCACAAATTAGCCCAGGCTTTGAGGAACTGATGCAGGTGATGGCTTGGTTTTGTCAGGCTGTTTAAAAAATGGGTTGAAAGTATGGCATTCAATTCATCCATCTGGACATGCCCCCCCCATTTAGATGTGAGGGGGGAATTCCATGTGCTGAGCACCTCTCTGTCCCCCTCGCTCCGATGGAGACTGGGATACTCCCCCATATATAAACTGCCCCATAGCAGCTCCTATGCTCCACAAAATCTCCTGAAAGCAGGAGGGGAGGGCAGGCTGATAAAAAAGCCTTATCTCCCTGCAGGCACCACAGCACTGGGCAGGAGAGAGCCTTTTCTAAAGCAGCTGTGGGCAGGGAAGGGCTGTTAACAGCACCCTGCTCCAGCAGCACGGCCAGGATGCTGGGTCAAAGCAACAGCACTGCATGGAACGAGTCCCTAAAGCCAATGGAGTGGCCCCAAGATGACAGTGAGATCATTTTATCAGATCTTTATTTTTAAAAAATAAGCAAACACACGTTAAAAAAAAAAAAAATATCCCTGCAAAGCTGGGCCTGACACAGCTCCACGGAGCCCCATACTGGCGCACAAAAGATGCATCCCAAAATGGAAATGCTCTGTGCCCCAGCGCTGATGCCGGCATTAATACAATTCAAAGCATTCCTGATTAACCAGAAGTAGTAAATAGACGTGTGCTGGTCCTATTCAGCAAAAAAATAAAACCAAACAAAACTTGTGCTTTCAAACGCCTGCCTGCGCTCCCCTTCGAGGAATGCGGAGCCTTTGCTGTCCACAGAAGAGAAGGTATTTGGCAATTCTAATTACCTAGCCACCCCGGTGCCGCTTCAACTTAATTTTAAAACACTATTTATACGGACTATTTATATGTTCTTTGCCACAGCAAAATGGGAGCTTGTGCTTGTGACACAAGGCACTGTTCGCAGAGGCTCTGCAAACTTCCAAAAGGTAGCACTTTATCCCACGGGGACCACACACGGAGCACGGAGACTATACTAGATGGCATGTGACACAGCCAGCTATTCAGAGCTTGGTACTGGGCTGTGAAACCAGGGGGAAATTCAAATATGCATAATTCAAACACATTTGGACAGACAGCGAGAAAATAAAAAGTTTTATCAACTCGCAAGAAGCGCGTGTTGCCAATCCTGAAGAACTGTCTCCAACCATTTCTTCCAACCAATCTGTTATTTCAATCTGTGTAATTATTTCCAGGGTCTCTGGCTTTTATTATCATGTATCTGGCTGAGTTACAGTTTTGTTGATGCTGTCTGGTAAGTGGTTTTTTTTTAAAATTTCATACAAGGAGAAGTAGGATGTGTGCAGCAGGATGGGCGCGGGGAATGTCCATGTACAGGACAACCTCAGCTTGAAACTGCAGGGACAAAATCTACTTTCAGCTATAACTGCAGAGCCAGAAAAACTCCATTTGGCCCTATATATTCTCATAAACATCAACACAGGATGCCTTTATCATTAAAAGAAAAAAAAAAAAAAATTTAAAAGTCCAATGTGCTTTTCACTCTCTATTCTCTACTTTTTATATTTACATAGGTTGAGGGGAAACCAGACCTGCTGGCTTTGTTCTGGCTGTAATCTGGAAGTTCCCTTTCAAGAAAGCATTTTAGCAAAGTAAAGTTTTACTTAGTGAGTTTTTGTTCAATTAAAAAAAAAGGCTTTCCTGAGCATGGATAATAGCAATGTTCACAAATGTTAGTGGCTGGAACAAGACTGTCTTCGCTCTCAGGTGCTGGTAGTTCAGCATTATTTAGTATGTGCACGCTGCAGTGTTTACTTGGGAAAGGAAAGAATGTGTTTTAGTTGGGAGCCTTTTATTTTAATAAGCCCCCAAAATACTGCTATTGAAGCTGTAAAAAAAGGTTGTTTTTACAATTGAGGTCAAATGCAATCTGACAGCTTTTCTTTTATTATAGTGCATTTCTCACAGTTGCCTCAGCTCTTACAATTACTTCGCTTATTCATGCCACTACAGTAGTTGTGTTATCTCTGGCAAACAGAAGAGTCCAGAACATCGACTTTTAGGACATTTTTGCTGTACCCCCTCCAAAAAGCAGAGTATTCCACTGCACAGGCTTAAAAGAAAGAACAATCCCAACAGCTGTCCTTGGCTTATTCTCATGATTTTTTTCTTATAGACACAAAACAACTACAGAAAATGAGAAGTCAAGCTCCCAAAAATCTGATTTAAATAATGATTACCCTTCCAGGAACTGTGGCATTGAACATATTCTGCGGGGTGTTTCTGGTTCACATTGAACTGCTAGTCTAAGGCTTATTTATAAACATGTAAATGAAGTTAACGGCTTCCATTGATGGCAAACACCTTTACTCAGTGCTGGTCTCTCTTGCCGCGTCTATGGCAGTGGGTTTCTTTGAGGAGCATCCCCACAATACAGCTGCCATCTCTGTGACACTGAGACCAAGACAGAGGAAGGACTGCCCCAAGGGTAAGAAGAAGGAGCGTGTACCAACCTTCAACACCGTGACATAGGGCGTCCCATCGGGCCCATATTTGCTGCCGTTGACTTCCACGTGTTTTAGCCACTGGATGTGAGGCTGGGCATCGCTGTAGACCTTGCAGTGAAACTCCACATTGCTCCCTACCACCACAGTCTGGTTGGCAGGGAGCCCTGCTTGCAGGATTGGTCGGTGGGGCGACCTTTCTGAAAAACAGAAGAGAGGGAAATCCTAATTTACTTGTCCTTCTTCCAGCAAGGATTCTCCTCTGAACCCTTCATCTCCTGGCTTTTCAGCAGAAAGGGTGCAGACTGGGATTGTCCCCACTACGTGTCCTGGCCACCGTTCTACCCAGTGCTTCTCAAGCCAAACAGGCAAGAACCACCTGGGAATGGAGGAGGCATCTCAGCCCTGCCATTCCTTCTCTGGCCCCTCTGCAGACCAGCTAAGTGATTTATTGATCACAGATCTGAGGCTGAATTGTTGGCCAAAAGGTAGCTTGTTGTTGGTTTTAGAAGACACATGATAGAGCACTTTGGGAAAGAAACCAAGCTTCTGCTTCCCATATCCCATCACATACCTGTTCAGCATCACCACAGATGAGCTGTTGAGGGAAAACAGTGAAATCTCACCTAATACATCAAGCTGGTATGTGTGCCTAATGTTGCCATATTTGTTCTCCACAACACAGGTGTAATTTCCTCGATCTGACGGCACAACACTCTCCATCACCAAGCTCCACTGCTGGTGTCGCAACTAGAAGAAGAAATCAAACCGTCAAGCTCTTGGTCAAGTACCATCATCACCAGACTATTCAAATCAGCAATCAGCGAGCTTCTACATGCTTGGCCAGCATAATGGACCCCAGAGTAGGCCTGAACATCACAAGGACCCATTTCAAGGATCATTAAAGGCTTAATGTGAAAAGGAATTAAGACCAATGCAGGAACAGTGCAACACAATTTAACACACTGAGATTGCAATGGGGACTTGGATGCTTCCACAATAATAACAATAATGAAACCAGCTGACAGGTGAATGTGGCACCTCTCATTAGCATAACGACTTCAGAAGGCATCAGCTAAGATAACTCCAATCCGCTGGTCCCCTCTGCCAGACCACTCTGGTCCAGAGACTCTGTCAGCTCAAAATATTGTACTCTCATCTGCAGACCTTTACCAACTGCTACATATAACCCCTAAGATGACTATAAACAAGAAAAATTGTATTTCTTACCCCATCTATAACATACATTAAAGATGTGTGCTATGGAGGCAACAGGTCATGGCATCTGTCTGAACAGAAATGGGTGTCTACAACAGAGTTAGTCCCCTAAATTCCCTGTAAAAAACAGGAGAAAACATGCCTAGCCTCAAGTCTGGTCCCTAGGATGCTTGGTCAGCCCCTCTCTTTTGGCACCAAGTTTTATACTAGTTGGTTTTCTGGATGTGGCTCACGTCCAGAGTTGTTGGCTGTTCAGTAGCAGAAGGCAAAGCACAACCCGTGTCTCCACCCTGACCTGTTGCCCCGTGATCCCAGCTAAAACGTTTGTTTCTAATGAGTATAAAGGAAATAATGGATATGGAAAGCAAATCTTGAATTAATACAGAAAGCAACTGACGGTAACAAAGATGACTTCAGGATGCATATTGTATGAAAGCTCTCCAAATCTCTGGGTATTAATTTGATGCCTGCTGCCGCTCAGAGCAGAACATTTAACTTTATTAAACATTTTGAACGTGACTCCAAGGACACAGAAGCAGGAGCTTACAATAACGCTGCGCTACAGAATGTCAAGGGCTGATGGAAAAAACAAGGGCGTAATTGCTCCTGGAGGTTTCTTGCTGCAGCAGGTGAACTCAAATATGAAGTCATTTAACCTCTTTTGCTACACATAAATTGCATCCACATGCTTTCCTTTAAAGGGCCAAGTTACAATTAAAGCCAGAATTTTGCAAAGAGAAGATTTAAAGTCATAGGACTAGACAGCTTAGTTACAAGATAAGCAAGCAAAAGTCAAAGCTTTGTAGATCTCTGCATCCCCGAGAACAGCACTGCTGAGCACCCTGCTTTTCAGAGACCACTGAAACTCCTTTCATTTCGGGCTATAGGTAATGGAAGGCTGTGACTAAAGAATCTGTACAGAAATCTTGGTCATTGCAGATGTCTGGTCAGGTCTGACTGCACCCTCTGCCCACCCAGGACAGCACAGATGGAGCTCAAGGCAGAACCAATATCACACCTTTTGTAAAGCAACATCCTACTTGGTGCATCTCCGTAAGATCGCGGCAACTACGCTGTTAGAGGAGCTCTGAGAACAGAGAGCCTGGACCCTGAGTTTGCAGCTGAACATACCAGACCGTCAAGGAAGTTTCAATGCAAATTTGTGGCTGCTCAGTGGCTTGTTTCCATGCTGGCTTGTCTCATAGTTGTGTCTAAAGACTTCTTTTAATCCACTTTTCAGCATTGCAAAGTATTTGCGTCTGGAAGCCCTCGGAGCTACTCCAAGGAAATGGGGCTCCAGTTACATGGACTCCCTAGTCTGACCTGTATTATAAAATCAGGTCCAAATTAGGTGTTTTACTTAGGATGCACTTTCAAAGACACTTTTATGACACTTTCAAAGAAATTCTCTTCATCAGGTTTGTGTCGGGGACTTTGGACTCTGAACAGAGAGGATAACCTGGGGGGCACAAATTCATGGGGCAGAACTTGTTTGGAAACTCTTCTAGAAGAAACAAGATTATTATTTTTTTTTTAGGTTGAGACTGGCATCTAGATACAATAAAAAGGGACATTCTCAAGTTAGGATAGTCACTGCACTCCATAAAACACTAGAAACACGAAGTGACTTAGTGCAGGCATTAATCAAGTGGGTGAGATCCTGGAAAGCCCTCTTGTTTATTTGGTGTTGTCATTCTTGGCTCTTTGTGAAACAAACATTTGCAGACACACTTGGAACCTCAGTCCGTGTTTGCCAGACTGGTATGCAAGTCAGTGCAATGGTCTGGGGAAGGGATAATCCTCTATCTCCCCTCCCCTCAATCTTCCCTTCTAGGGTCATTTAACACACACAGGCTTACGATATTAGAGATTCCAACAAGGATTTAACCATTAATGCTCTTTGGGAAATTTCATATGATAAGTCATATGAATTTCTTTTCTTTACCAGTTAAGGATGAACTGTAACAAAACTAGGTTAGCCTGTGCTTCCTCTTTTCAACACTTGCCCTTCTCTCATGCAGGCTTTACATCAGGCAATCACACGGGATCTAAACACCATTTACAAACGGCAGAAGTGGAAGAGTGGTCAGCTTTCATCTGCTGACCACAGACCTTTCACTATCAACATCTAAACTCTTCCACACACTGAAAACAAATGAGAACATTCCCAGCTCAGGGATTTCTGGGTTAAGACCAGATCTCGAGGTGAAGTAAGCCAACCAAACTCTGCCAGATCTGGATCTTGCCCATTCTTTTCAAGCTGCTTAATCCTGTTATGAAGTTAAGTTGTAACAGGGAATTTAAATCTTAAATACATGAGATACTGAGCAGGTTTTCAATCTCTTTTTCTGGTTCAAATCTCAGCTGATATCTATCAGTATATTTATACTGGATGAGATTTACATTAGACTACTCACATCTAACCGCAGCTCAAGAGCAAAAGCAAGCAAATAAGGGAAGGAAAATTACAGAGAGAGAAAGATGTCTTTATATCAAGAAAGGGACAAAGAACTACACCTAGACAGATAGAGAGCTTAAACCAATCTTGCTGTAATTGGCCTGACATTGCCTTCAATAGCTCTTTTAAGCATCGGCTTGTTGCTGAAGGTGCCCCTAGAGAAACAAAGCACAGTGATGCCAAAGACTCACTACCGTGTTGCAGAGGATGAAACGTGTCAATTTAAACTCAAGGATAGATTAAAACCACTGGGAAGTGGGTAGGGGAATTGCCTTCAGCTTCAGATTTTATTCTGCAAGCATAATTTAGTGCAGCTGATGTCACATAGTTTTGTAAAAAGCCATTCGAACGGCGCACGCAAGCCTGAAAACACTTCATGATGATCCTTACAGCCTGCAATTAGTAAAAGATGCTTGTGCTTTGTGAATGTTATCTGCCAAAAGGCTGTTTACCCACAGGAGTTGCTTCCCCACTTCTTTTCCCTCCTTCATTTTTCAGAAGATCCAAACCTAAGCATGTCCTCAGCCTTGTCCAGGCTGGAGCAGGGATAGGACTGAGGAGGGAGCTTCAAAGGCTTCACTGAAGCAATCACAAAAGGCTCTTTCAGGAACGGGTCTAGCTAACAGGAAAGAAACAGCCCAAAACTGCAGGAAGGGAAGACTTTTTTGAATCGTTTTCTGGTTTCTGGAGCCCAGCACGCTTTGCATGCCTAGCCCCCTTTCAAGATGCTACAGATGTGGTAGGCACCAGCACAGGGCTATTCAGAGTACTGATGAAGGTGCCCTCCTAAAAATCACCTTCTGTCCTTAGCAGTAGCCCAGGGATATGCCAGGGCTGGCAGAGTGCAGGCAAAAATTGTTGCTCAGGAGTCCTTCCTGCTACACTGATTTTGTTATAATCGGCTGCTGCCAGTTTTATTCTCCCCAAATAAAACCACAAAAGGAGTCTGACTGTGACCTTAAGGGGACAAAGTAATAACAACAAAATCAGAGCAGCTGATTTTCCTGTTAAAATCCTGCCATAATTCGTCATATACAGTAGCACAGAAACTTCCAGCTAATTAAATCATTTGAGTGCAGTGGGGTTTTTTGTCCCTTAGCTCTATCTACAAACACAAACCAGAGCATTTTCCAGAACACCTCATGGTAGAAAGGAAGGAGGGAGAAGAAAGCAGCCAAGGAGCAGATGCTATTACTCTGGCTACAAGGGAATCCAACGCTTGACCAAGGGTCAGTGATTTATACCACAAGAATGTTAATGACCACCAGCATGACGATCCAGCTCTTTGGTGAGGTCCTTGCTACACCTTCAAAGGATGCCGAGTTGGTTTTCCTTGAAAGCTGGGAGTAGCTATGGCTCGGTCTAACACATCTCAATGCACTGGGCTGATCTCCAGAAATTAGGACAGACGTTTCTGCTCCTGCTTTCTCATTGCTGTCCACAACGTAACCATAAACCCAGCCTCATTTTTACCTACTCCCTGAAAGACCACTGTAGACAAAGCCAGAGGGAATTAGCCCTCGATCCCAAGGGACAGCAGTCCTTTTTAACACTTTGGTGTTGAGCAACTGTTATGGCTGCAAGAAACACCCCCATTCCCACGCAGTCGGGACTGTGCTCTTACACGCACCAATGTCAATCACTGTGAAATACAATTGTCTGCAGCCAGTAGAAAACTGATAAAAACAGAGATCCAAACCAAGGCCTTACCTTGATGCCCCCAATCCTATGCTCTCCCTTGAACTCCTTGCCGTTTTTCAGCCAGTAGATGGAAGGAGTTGGGTTTCCACCCGCCGGACATCGGAAGCGAACGGTGTTGGCGGCAGGAACAGCCAGCAGCTTCTTCTCCATCTTATCTGGCCGGGTCCAGAAGGGGACACCTGAGAAAGGAAAGGCCAAGTTGAACAGGCCCATTTCTGCCGCGGAGGATATCAGCTGGCGAGCAGATGCATTTGAAGAGGCTTTGGCATGTGCGGAGTGACAGTTAAATTGCTACCTGCTGCAGTTAAGATAAATGACACAGAAATGCTTTCCAGCTAAATGACTCCCATAGACGTAGACAGGGTGTTTGCATTTTAGGTTTGTGATGAAAGGTTCACGACCAGGTTCTTGTCTGGGTAATGCCAGTATAAATCTAGAGTAGCTGCTTTTAAACCAACAGGGAGAGTTATCCCAGATCAGGATGAGAATCTGGCCTCGGCGTGTAAAACGATACAGATGTATCTTTGGGACAATAGTAGCCAAGAAGCACGAACAGAAGAAAGATGTTGGAACTGTAAAAAAATGTTGATGGGCCAGCAAGGGAGCAGAGAAAAAGTGTTAGCTGAGTGCACTGGAAAATTTTGCTTCTCAGCGAGCACAAATGTAGTGTAGCCTCCTTAAGGGAAGGAAAGGAAAAAAAAGCCAGTGCCAAACTGGTTTATCATGTTTATGTTCTTTAAGTACAAGTGATTTTAGTTTTAAAGATTCATGTTACCTTTGAACAGGGATAAGTTTTAAAACACCAGTGTTAGCATGAGATACTTTTTATAATCTGCCTCAAGTACAGCGATGTTTCTTGGCTGTGTTACAAACATTACATATTAACTCCAAATTAAGGCAGCAGCACCAGCAAACTCATTATACTGGGAAGAAAGAAAGAGAAAGTTTTTAAAAAAAGCTTCCCAAGCTTTCATTTCTGCTTAAGGAAACACTGCAGAGCTGCATGTGGGGTGCTCCCCCACCACGCTGGGGGCCACATCCAGCCCCCCAGGTCCGTGCTCCACACCGAGGCCAAAGGGAGATGGGGGCAGACAGTGTTTGGGCTGCAAAACAGCCAAGAAGGGGCCAAGGAGTGTAACCGGCACCTTCTCCGGATGGGAAGGAAGCACCCAGTGACACAGAGTACCCAAACCCACTGGTCGCAGGGACCTGTGTGCTTCTGGCCAACCCAAACTGAAGGTGCTGGTCCTTCAGGAACTGCCTTGGACAACACGATGGCTGGCAAAGCTGTTGGGAAAGCATCGCTGCTGGCCTCTCCTGCAGCGGTGACGATGCTCAGAAACACCACCCAGCATCACAGCCCCACCTCAGGGCTACTCTGAAGCCTCTGCATCCCCTTCCCCATATTGAAAAGGGTGTACAAAGTTTCTGGTCTTGTTGCATCCCTCTGAGATGCACCCGAGCTGCTCCCTTTCTCCAGTGCTCCCCGATGTACTTAGCCCTGATGTGTTCGGCTCCACGAGACCCATCCCGTTGCAATTCCAGGGAAGTCAGTGATGACCCCACCTCGGTCTAAGTCCCCAGTGTCCCCCATGCAGGCTCCCTGCTGCATTTCAGCTCCAATGATGTTGCAGGCAGGGTCACATAGCCCAGCCAAGGCAATCCATGCACCCACCAAGTTTTAGCACCTGATAACACTCTCCACATGGTCCCCTCTCCCCATGGCTCCTTGCGAAGCCCACCTGGCCATGAGGAACTGGATATCAGGAGCTACATCCAGGAGGCCCTCCATTCGCTGGAGATTCCCAGATTCCTCCATTCCCCACTGGGCACATTGCTCTCACATCTCATCTGCTTTCACACCTCTGCAGCCGGGCGGCTGGATGTAGGTGCCTCCGTAATGCCGTACCAGGGAGGGAAATCCAGTACTGAGGGCTTGCATCTGCCCTCAGACTGCCTTGCACAACGCACTGTGATGCCTATCAGAGTCAGCTCCACGTATCAGAGGGATCTGGTGCTCACCCCTGCCACGCACGCCTCAATTTTTTAAACAACGAAACTGCTTAAGGCCCTTTTCTTGCCAGGGTGGCACCGGAGCAGGAGTACAGCTGGCACAAACAAAAGCAAAAGGAGGAATCCTTGCAATTCCCGTGCTCCTGCAAAATCCCAGCTACAAACTTTGCTGTAAACACACAGCACATCCAGGAGAGGCCTAAAATGCTACATGATAACATGCGCTAAAGTGGGACATCATGTAGCCATCCACCTTCCAACATGCGAGCTTAGAAAAATGGTAGAACTGCGCAAAAAAGGGAAATATTCCAAAAACTGTTAGAAAAGTGCATGCAACCCCTAAAGGCAGTGTAGGCCTTGATGGTAAAGGAAGAAGCTGCTATCACATGCATTGGGAAGGGCAGAAACCAAGCAAAGGCCAGGCAAAAGCCCAGGCAGCAGCAGGGGGGGTGAGTCTGGAGGAGGACAGTTGGGGTGGTGTCGGGAAGGCTGAAGAGGAGGGAGCTGCAGAAACCATGTTGGGAGACATCTGGTCCTTGGTACCCGAAGCACAGGCTATTTTCTGGCCGAATGCTTCCTTTTGGCAATGCACCCTGATTTCCCGGAGACTTTACAGAAGTTTAACGGGGCTACGGGGGAAAGTTCAGGGAAGGGCCGACCACAGATGGAGAAGTCCCCCTTCACCACCACTAAGAAGGGCAGCTGAATAACCTGCTGTTTGTTGTTTGATTAACATATCTGCCTACAATAAATCCCATTTTGTGGCATCGGTGACACTCACCCGGCCGCCCCCCAGGACTGGGCTCCTCCCTGTGCTGTGATTTTGTGGGGGGGTTCACCTTTCCACACTGGCTGGGCTTCCTGCAGGGAGACGTTTCACCACATTTTCTCACTCAAAAGATGAGTTTGAATCTCACAGGCTGCAAATTTTGCCACTGAAGCCAAGGGGATTTTGCCATCGGACATCAGAGAGGAGCAAGACGGGGCCCAGGAAAGTTTCAAGCTGGGGATATTCTCCATATTGAGCAAAGGCAGGATCCGCTCCTCCCTCCTGCAATTAGACACGGCTTCTCCCCTGAGTGCCTTCCTTCCATTTGGGTGCTCTTCCATGCAATTCGGGGCTTGCCAGAGCTGGGCATCGCTGGGTTAATGTGCCAAGATTCAAACAAACAGGGCATCGCTCTCAAGTCAAACTGGAACTGGAAGAAAGTGTCTACGCATTGAAAACGGTGCCTTTGTTCTCACTCGCAGGAGCAGCGAACAAAACCTCACTGCTTTCGGTTTGCCGTGCCCCCAGAGTCCTTTCATTACTGCTTTTTAAGGGGGTGAAAATGTTGCTAACTCTTCTTTTCAAGCAAAGCTTGCAAAGATCCAGAGAGTTTTGGGAACGAGAAAGGAAGAAGGATGAAAGACAGGAAAAAATTCTAGACCCACTCTCTCTAATTATGAGCAATGGTTTTGCATGTGCAGGTGTGAAAAAAAAAAAAACAGGGACCCGCAAACATTATCACCAGCCCTTTCCCATCATCAAACGCTAGGCCCGACGGTCCATTTTGTTTGTCAAAGACACCGGCCACCCATTGGACTGGAATGACCAATTAAAAAAACCCGAGAGCAATACTTGGAATAATTAATACGGCCAAGCGCTCATTTAGCAATTAGGAGCTGCCACAAAATTCTGCGGCAGACAGAATCAACCCTAATTGTGTAATTTCCCCAGCTGACGCCTCTGAGTACACAGCCAGATTTAATTGGAGATTATAGGGGCTCTTTGAAGGTGCTGGGGCTACGCAGCAGGGTCTCCAAACAAACAGATACAGAGGGGTAGGGAGCACTGGGGCAGAAGAGCAGTGTGTGAAAAGGGAGTTTTGTTTTTGTTTCAGGGCCAGGAAAAACAGCTGTAGAGAACAGAGGTATTGGAAAGCCTCTTTTTGCAAAGGCGGATCACGGTTTGTGACAAGGTTGCAACAAACGGGCCAATGATTTGAAGCTGCTGAAGTTCCTCTTTCTTCTTTTCCACTGCCCATCCCTAAGGCATGCCCTGTTTCTGTATGCCCTTCGGAGAGGATGCTTAAGGGAGGGTGAGCAGAGGAGAGCTCTCCCTGTGGAGGGCCTGTTTCCGTGCTCTCCAAGGGTTTTTGCACCAAATATTCATTTATTTTAGGACAGATTTCCTCTCGTTCTCTTGCTTTGGTATTTCCAGCTCCCATCGTTCAGCAATTTTGAGTCAAAACCCCCAAATTAACAAGACTGGCTTCAAACTCATGATGCTATTGGAAACAGCTCTCCAAGCTCTTCTCTATAAATGTGAGGATAAGAAACTCTCTTGAACACCTCAATTATGCCAGAAAATTTCCTTTATCATCGCAAGGGGCCAAGAGACAAGGGTCTTATTCAGTGACGTGCAATATGGGACCACACAGTGAGCCAGTCCTGGATGGATTACCTCCCCCTAAATATGAATAACTATTGGTTATATTTTTCTTTTGCATGAAAGTGTGTTTATTGCCTTCACTCCTCTAACTACTGACCATGGCTATGTCTGATGGCCAAGCAGGGGCTCATACACCTCATTAGTAGGGTATCTTTTTGTCACAAGAGATGGAGGACACAGGTCTTTGGGCTGTCCATAAGACATGGCAATGGCTACACCCACATATCCCCCTGTCCGGGATGGTCCTGTAGTCCCTGTCCCCAGTGGGATGTCCCAGCGATGGTGTTGCCAGGGTTAACAACGTGGCTCCCCCAGACTCAAGAGACGATCTGTGAAGGTTAAGCGGAGGGTCCGACATCAAACAAAGCAACGTGAAGCACATCCACGTCACGACACGCCATGAAGTTTCACTGTGCTGGCACGTTAAGCTAATCAACCGTTTTTAAAGCAGAAGAGAATCCAACTTTTTATAACAAGACCTTTAAGGAAAGCCAGTCATTACCTTCTGGTCTAAAAAAAGAGACAGCCTTGAAGTCAAGAAGACCCAGAATACAGGCTATAAATACATGCGGTGAAATGTGTGTTTTCCTTTTCAGTGAAGAACAACATGTCTTTCTGTACAATAAACCAACTGATGTTTTGTGATACCCGTTGCTAAGAGATGGAGTTTACTACAAACCACATTAAAAAAAAACACAGAACGATTAATTGTGCTCATCAGAAGCTGCTCTGTAGCAGGAACAAATCCTGACCAAACCTGACACTCCCTATGCCTCTACCAGGCTTCAGCAGGCATCAGGAGCTCTTGAGTACCTCTGCAAAGGTGCCTGCTACCTCACGGATCTGGCCCTTAATTAGAAGCTATCAGAAAACCACTAACTGCTGCTGATGGGTCGCCTGGCACCGTAACTCACCATTACTGTCCGCATACTGCATGACACAGCAGCACGAATTTATTACAGTGGGAGACCTGCTTTAAAGAGTCCTGCATGTCCAACGCTACGGACGGGAGAAATTTTCCAGTCATGTTGAACTTCTGCCAATGTACATAGCTGATTGGGAGTTCAAATGCAAGACATTTATTTATTAAAAACACATACACACAGCCAGCTTGCTTTGCAGAAATATAAGGAGCATAATAAAACACAACACTAACGCCTCTGAAGCATGTAATGATCCTGATTAATGCTATTGCACTTAAAGAAACAAGCGCTGGGACTGAAAGAGATTCAGAGTAAAAGCACTGAGAGGCTCCATCCTGGGGCTCCCTTCCCCACGTGAGTTCAAGGAAAAGCCAGTAAAGCCAAAGGAGTTGCTCCCACTTACAGCATGAGTAAATTTGGCCCTTGGCTAGTGTAAATTTTGTGCTCTGACTCCAGCCAAGATGCTGGTAAGAACCAGGATCAAAACAGCTGAAAATAAAGCAGGCCAAGGTTTGCAATGGTGTAAAACTGGTGTAACGTCAGTGTAGTAAAAAAGAAATATGGTAAGTGAGTTTGTCTGGATTTACATGCAAGGAGAATTTATAACTCTAGCTCGTCAAATCAAATCTGCAGAATCAAGTCTCCAAAAAAACCCAAAAACCTGCCACTCCTGCTGTAGGTTATTATAGCAGCGATACCACTCTGGCAGCTATTTCTAAGTTTTTAGATAAATATCATCATGATACCATCCTAAGGTCACCGATTTCAACACGGAGAAAGAGCTGCTGTCCACCCAGGCGAACATCCGGATGAGCTGCTCCGCTTGGGAGCCACATCTCTTTGAAAGAAAAGACCTCTGTATCCCAGAAAAACAAATTACCTGTATCTTCTGACTCATCGTCGTCATCTTCATCATCACCTGACGAAGGGGAATCTAGGAGGAGAAGGAGAAAGTAGTGAACCAGAAAAAGGATGGCATGTGGGGACACCATGTTGGATGAGGCTGTTGGTGCCACGGTGGGCTCCAGCGAGGGAGGACATCCAGGTGATGGGTCACCCTTCCCTGCAGCTCCACCAGCCCGTCCCTCCCACTCTGCTGGCCAAGGGACAACTGGCCAGGAGCTTTCTGAACTGGGAGAGAGGTGTCATGAGTTTGCCAGTGCTCTGCCACCAGAGACTGGGATTCGACGCGGAATACTTCTCGCTGTGTGAAGTGCTCTTCTCCTCATAAATACAAAAGCAATTCTCAAAGGGCAAGTTTCTTTTTGCAGAACAAGCTCTCCCCCACTTTTTTTTCCCTCTAGCATTCACTCTGAAGACTTTTTATTTCACCAAGTCTCAAAATGACAGGTCAGCATTTCTAATTCACTTTCCCTGCATTTTTCTTTTAACTCAATACACCCCTGCCACATCTCCCCTCATTAATTCCTTGCTCAATCACTCACCCCAAAGCTTTTAGAACTTCCCCTTGCAATCAAACCTCTCTCTCGATTGACATTTTGATGGCTACTCCGTGAACCAGTTCCCTTTGGTTTTAGTCCTCTGACAGAGGCACCTCAAGGCTGTAACTGAATACAGGTTAACAGGTGGGAATTCTCCATCTGTATCTCTCCAAAACATCCTGAACTGTTTCTCTTAATGTGGTCTAACATCTCACCTTCTCAAGCTGTCCACAATGAAGTCTCAGTCCCTCTTCCCCCCACCAAGCGACTACTGTAAATGTAAATCCCATTATAAAATAGCAGCTTAGTGTTTGATTTAGTTTACACGATTTAGTATAATTCAGTGTCTGGAAGATTTAGCATCACTGACTTCATATAATCTCCAGGAATTCCTTTTTTAAATAAAGGCAAAACGCTAACAACGCAGCAGCCTTTATATTCTGAGACAGCGGTAAAAGAACTTGGCCTTAAACACTAGAAAATAGGAAACTTTATGAGTGTTCAACACGTGGCCAGATATGTAAAGCACTACTTTAGACCAAGCCAGGCAGAACCTCCTTCATTTCAAGATGCACTCGAGTTTTCTGCTGTTCTCTGACCAGCTCAGTGGAGGTAAAAATTGGAGGGGGGGGCGCAGGGGAAGGAAAAAAAAAGAAAAAAAAAAAGGTAGGGGAAAGGTAACAACAAATACTACTTCTCTGCAGAATCTGGATGGACTTTCCAGATATATTCACCACGTATAGGAGCAAGTAACACAGGAATCATCTCCCTGCTTTAGACTGCAGTGGCGCATCGTGCTTTGCACCTTTTCTTTGGCAAAGTCTCAAGGAAGACTTCAAGCACGTATCTAACTGCAAATCCACAACTGAGGTCCTGCTGGCAGCAGAACTAGGGAAATGCCACGGGGCTTGCTGAAAGTGAAGTGGATGTTTAGGTGTTTTGGCTGAACCAGCAGGTTTATTCAAGTCCCGGCGAAGGCAGACACTGAGCCAAATCCCCACCAGCATCGACAGAGAAACCAGCACATTCTCAGCCTTGCACTCTCAGATTTGGTTACCCATATATTAACATGTGATTATAGTTTACTTCGGGTTTCCAATGAACTAATCGTGACCAGAGGAGCAGAATCAATTTTTAACCCAATTCAAAAACATTTCCGCAAGACTGAGGGAAGAGTCTTTCACCTTGCTTGTGTTTCAGATGAGAGATGCAGCTTAGGTTTTAAGACCAAATATCCCATGTTCAGAGCTACTGTCCTATTCAGGTTACTAAAACATCACCTTTTTCAAAAGGTGGCTAAAAATTTGTAAGCTATTTGTTAATCATTTACTAAAAGAGCAATCCTTTACAGAAGTTGACAAGTATCGGCATCAACAAGAACTGCTAGATGCTATTCTCAAAAGAGCTTTAATTATGAATGGAAAAGGGCTTAATTTTTTTAGTCACCTGCTTTGAGGAGCTTAGTCTTGGGTGTTTTGAAAGCTCTTTTCGCTGGTGCCAGCCTGCAGTCCGTACACATCACAGGGGTGCTGCTCGGCCACTAAATCCAAAGGCTGTTCTGTATGTGAAATGGTTACAGAAATGGAGCTTCTGCCAGCAGGGCTGGAGATCAGTTTGGGCATGCAGCCTCTATTTGTGATCCTCTTCAAGTGCTCAGGTTTTAAGAGAACAGTATGTTTCTTTTTGTAAACTAGCAAAAGACTCAAGCCCATGTCTGTCAAGGGAGGTATTTGAAAGAGATCAAACCCTGCTATTAATCAACCTGGTTTTCAACCCTGAAATGTGAGCGCCAGCATCTCCTTGCTCTATCTTCAGCATCAAGCATCTCACTGTGCACACTGACAGAAAAAGACAGTCGCTACAGAAAAGCCAATTTGTTGCAGACTCAAAACTCATGGCCCCACGTAGGAAAATCCTGATACGCTCCTAGAATCTGGAAGCATCTCTCAAAATGGGACTTACATGTGTATTAGCTATTCTGAGTATACCTAGCCTAGTTTTGCTCACTTAAGAATACAGATCAGAGCAATTCCAGTTTGTTAGTACAGATTTAAACCAGTTTAACGCAGAAAACAATGCCAGCCCTGAACATTAGATATCCACATAAACACCTGACCAGATACCCGAACTAATTGCTGGCATTACCTTTAAGAAGTGGCAACTCAAATCACCAACCTCCGATAACAATCGCATCTCTGCAGTGCCACGCTGAGTGATCAATACTAATTATGAAGAAAAATCTGAGTGTATGAGAGGCACCACTATTGCCACATAAAGCAGGGCTTCAAAGTTTAAAACAAGTGCTGCTGACAGCTAAAACGGAGACTCCCACATTACCATCACTTTGGTGGTAATGACAGTGGGCTAATAGAATCAAAGACTCATAATGCTGTCAGAAAGCAGGTTCAGGTTACTCGCTTGTTCTTAAGCTGTTATTAGCTATTATTAGTGAAGAGGAAAAACACAGGGGCTTAAACTTTTTAAAAGCAGAGGATTATCAGTCCTTCCACTATTAAAAACAATTTCTCACTTTACGAACTTTTGGGGCTGGCAGCTGTTTCATTTGAGCGTGTAACCAGCTGCCCTCTTCTGCCTCCCTGCTGCCCCTTGAACTCAAAAGCATTTTAATGTCACTTAAAAAAAAAAAAAAGAGAGAGTAACGTTTCTAACAACCTGCAGTTCCTTGGATAGTTCCAATAATCGTACCTAGTTAAAGAAAGCCTTTCAAGGGCCAAATACTTCTTTAACCATTTAATTGATATGACCTTGAAGCATTCACAGCAATCTCCAGTAACGTTCAATGAAAAGCAGATGTTGGTGAAGGCTTGCTGAAACGAGCTTTTATTCTTACGATGGTTTGATTCTCTCACTTACACAAAATCCTATTTCTGGCACGAGAAAGCCCTTTATCGAGTGGATGTGATTTACAGTCACAAACATCTCTGTGTTTGGTTTTCAGACAGAGACCCTTACTTTTTGAGGGAACTCAACTTTTGGAAGCAAGGACCTACTGTTTGGGGATGCTTAAAAAAGCTCCAACAGCACAAGGGCAAAGGAAAGTTTTCAAAACCCCAGATCCATAAGGGGTTAGTTCTTCTGAAAATTCAGGCTTTTAATCTGTGTGATCAGGAGGCTTTCTATCTGCTCACAGGGATGAGTAACCATCTACCACCGCAGCAGCCTGAAATCATGGAGATGATCTTAGTGTTAGCAGTTAGCTATCTGGGAACAACAGATTTTTCTGGCACTGTCTCTTTAGTGATCCAGGCTTGGACAGCTTGTAGCTGTTCTGTCCTACTGTCCTAATCACGGAAAATATGGCCAAGCAAATGACAGCATGTGCTTTGCTCACACAGCACTTGTTTGCAATATATGAATCCCAGTAAGTACCTTTGATGAAGCACGTATTTGAGACATACACAGTTTACAGATAAGCTATTTCCGAAGCAAACTAGCAATTTGTGATAACCGGGATGGAGGGAAGAGATTTTTTATCAGCTACAATAGGGAAAGTTTTCAGGAACCTCCAGCTTTTACATGCAATTTTGCCACTGATTTGCCACATAAAGTGGAAAAAGTGAACTGAGCCACAGTTCACTCGCTCACAAAAGACTTCAAAGGCACATGTAGCATTGCATCTCTTTGAGTGTTAAGGGACATTGGGCGTTTAATATAACTAGCACCATTTCTAAGTCTCCCTCAGTATTAATATCAAGCTTTAACATTTGGTGTGGACACGCAAGCATTCTTTGATTGCTTTGTTTTGTCAGTCTAATCACTGCCAGGAGTTACCAGGGAGGTAGAGACCTACCAAGTACGGACAAACACCGCAAAGCACCAGCTGTGCTGAACATGTGAAGGGGCAAAAACTTAAAAAAAAAACCCAACCCACAACACAGAGACAGCTGTGTTTCTGCACGTACCTGTAACTCTGACTGTAAAGTTTCCCAGGACCTCGTTGGAATGCCTTGGCCTGCAACTGTACAGCCCCGAGTCATCATATGACACATTGATTATCTTCAACAATTTTTGTCCAATATGAGTTCTGTTCGTAGGTGCAATCCCGATACCATCTTTAAACCAGAAAACAGACACAGAAGAGCCTTGGGTGTTACAGGAAAGTTCAATGGTATCTCCACTTCCAAACACCAACTCTTCCAGAAAGGCGGTCTCGCTCCTCAAGTATTCTGCAAAGGGAGAAAGAAATGGAAATGAGTAAACAAGAGCAGGTGTCGGAGAACGAAAGAGCATTTAAAAAAGAAACGTATCTTATATTTGCCTTACTGATGCTTCCATGCGCCCAGAACTCCTCCTTGCCAAGGGTAAGCCTTGCCTGCCCCAGGCAGGTAGCAATGCAGAAAGACAGCTGTGCACGCTACAGTCAGGTCTCTGGCTGATCTACAAGGATGGCTTCAACCCTGTAGTGACCAAAACACAGCCACCCCACCAGATGCATCCTAACAAACAGCAGAGACCTCTGTGTAGGGTCATCGCAACACCCAGTGTCGTGTGGGGGGGTGATCTGGCAGAAATAAGTGTGTGCTGAAAAGTTCGCAGTTCAGTCTCTGGATCTCAGTTTCTTTATTCCTGTGAGTCTGTCCACAACCCCTGCGAGACCCAGCAAGGAGAGGATACACGGAGCAGAAATGGGAATAAACCCAAATTTTCCAGTGGCTCTGGGTGGCCCAAAGGCAACCTCTGCAGGCTGAAGGAAACAGGTGGGAAGACACAGGCTGGAACACCTAAAATAAATGAACCCAGCACTAGGTCCCTGCTGGAGTTACTCTCTGTGCAACAAAGAAGTGCAGAACCAAAGACTAAGCATGAAAGCTGAAATCCCAATTTCTTCAGTCTCTACCAGCTGCAGCAGTTTGTTCCATGAGTGATGGCAGTGAACCCCGCCACAGGCTGGAGGATTTTGTTTTACCATGGGATAATGACACAAGGAAAGATTCAAGCTCAGAAGTCTCCCCATGGGGGAACGTGGGGCATGTTTAAAGTGTGGTTCCTGGGTCTGATGGTCCACAGGCTAGTAACATATAAACTCACTCTTGACGCAGAATGGTTTATCCAACTTTTACACCAGTTTAATAAAGAAGAATTGGCCTCTACAGACACCCTCAACCCAGTTAGATCAACAGCAACACTACTATTCTGCCCACCTTGTATACGCTAACCAATGTTTTCCCTTGGCATTGCCCCATCTTCTGGCTTACACCGGCTCTGAGACTGTACACTCCACCAGGCAAGAGTCTTCTTGGGTTTGTACAGTATGTACCATGGGGGATCCTATTCCACGATGAAGACACTTCAGAGCTATGATTACATAATTAGCAAGTAAAAAGTAATTCAAAACAGAGTAGTCTGAACCTAATCCTATGATGCAAACCCAGGTGGCTTGAGCTGATCTCCGATAGTAATCAGATAGGGACAGAGATCCTAATTTTGCCTCTTAAGCATATTCCTAGATTACAATTTGACTGTGAAACCAATGCAATCACAGCAGCTCTGAATACCTGAGGATGTGGCATTGGCTTCAAGCTGCTCTTTTGCCATTGAGCGAAAGAGTTGGAGCAGGTTATAAGAGAAAGATGTATTGCTTTTCTCTTCTTGTCATGCAAGTTTCTATGCTTGTGGAAATGTAAAAAATAAAAATATAAAAATGTTGCAGACAATAGCCTTGCAGGGTAGAAATAAAGAATCCTGGGGGCCTGAAAATGTGGTATTTCATGGGAGGTATCGTCTTGCAGGAGGCAAAGCCCACACTCATTCAGGTTACAAAGAACCTTTCCTCTGATACCCTGGCAGAAATTCCGACTCAAATAGTTTAGGTTTTGGCCAGAATTTTGTGGTATTCATACAGTAAAAGGTTTAGGGAGGTTGTTTTTTTTTTCTTTTAATGAAAAGATTTTCCCTGAAAGCATGTACTTTTAGTAAGAAGAAAAAGAAGACAGAACTCCAGCATCTCCTTCCTATCAGACCAGCACCTGTTGTGACATTGAGTGTTCACCCATGGTCTCTTCCCAACTGGGATACATACTTGGGGAAAATACAGCTGAGAAATATTCTGGTTTAACTGTTCCTTTCAGGTTTTTTTCTTCCTTCTTTTAGACTGTAAGGATTTTTTCAATGGTACCAACTCCGGCTTCCAATTAAAAAGCCCTCTATACAGCTTTGCACTTGCAGGACTGGATACTGATCTTTGTTTGTTGACTCTGATGGAAGCTCTTGCTAATTTAATCTACTGGAAAACAAACTCCATGCAGCTGCACAATCCCTCCATACAAAATACACAGTTTTACCCAAGCTGTTTGCCAAATGATCAAGACTTGTATATTTTGGCTTTTGTATCATAAACCTACCAAACAGGAACAAGCCCAGACTAAGCACGAGCCAAACTGTACTGTTCAGCCATTTAAAAAGAAATCACTCTTTTTTGAAAGCCATAATGAACCTGGGTTAATGACAAAGCAACAAACTATTTTTCTAAAACACAATTAGGCAGGAATGCTGAAATGAAAGAGGAAATTCACTTTCGACTCAGAGCAGAACAATTGGGGTCTGAAGCTTCTTCTGTAGAAAGAAGCATCATCTCTTGTTTCTGACAACTTTATTTTGGCATCTCTGCCCTCAGCCTCCTCAGCCGGTCCCCGGCAGATAGTGTGATGCCTCTTAAATGCAAAGTTCAGTCCTAGTGACTTTATTCCTATTGGCTGGGAGTACTGTCTGGAAAGATGGAGTGGTGAATTAGAAGGAGCATGTTACTAGTGGTTTTAATCTCACTTCTTTAAACAGATTTTCAAATTTCAGTTCATATGCTTATGGCTTAAAAAAATAAACAGGACCCAAATTGGAGACCTCCACAAAGTACGTAAATGTGCACTTAAGTTCTTAAGCACTTTGCCCAACTGTGACCTTGGAGAATGAAATTTTACTCTTATAATTCCTTGCATACCTTTCAAATACAATGATAAATCCAAAAGAGGAGACAGTCTCATGTCCATGCTGAGAACAGCTGGAGTTTAAAGCGAGGAACCAGAGCTCATGTCTCCCACTGGGTCTCCAGAGCCCAGCACCTCCTTCCTGCCTTCCAGCTGCAAGTGCCTGGTGTTTCCAGCACCTCAACAAGAGATACCAAGACATCCATGAGGCATGAAGTTGCCCCCTCTGAGGCCAAGCATCCAGCCGTCAGACTGACTTGCAGAAGTCTACATCTCCAACCACGTGGCGCGAACGAAGTGGCAGGAGCTGTGTGTGCAGCCTGTGCTTGGGAGGGGTTTAATGCAGATGGGCTGAGCCCTCCTGGGGACCTGGGCGAGGGTTTGGCCACCTTCTTCAGCCTGCATCTCCCATTGCTAAATCATAAGGAAACAGTAGAGGGGAGCAGGTGCTGAGCTCTCCCGACACGTTTTCTTCTTCCACCTGGTTCCACACCTTTGACTGAGGCAGGCAGAAAACTTCCCACTGCAAAGCAGTGCTGCAGGGAGGCAGGTTTTCAGATTTACTGGGGCTGAACACACATCTCCTGGATCTCAGTCCTGGGTCCCAAGAAAACCATCCTCGCTGCTGGCAAACAGCTATCCCCACGCATCCTTTAAAACTTTCTTAAAGCGTTTCTATTGCAAGTCAGGTTGCAAAGGTCCCCCCTGCTCCCAAAGGAAATTCCCATTTGGGATCTAACTGACATTAACAGCATCTTTTTAAAATCCACAGTAGACACAGGTATAAATTACTGGGGAGTTAACTCGTGCAGGGGTTACGGGAGCCCACTCCGTCACTTGCCAGCAGAGCAGGGATTAATGCACTTGCAGCTTTAATGGGTTCTTAGAGAGGAGGAGGCAATCTAGGTTGTGGGCTCCCAAGATATGACTAAAATTCAACCATTTATTAGTTTAGCCAAAGCAGTAATGAGTCAAGAATCACCAAGAGATGCTTCTGATGGAGATCAGCACTTGCAGCAGCATCACTGCTGCTAGTAGCAAACACGCTACAGAGAAAGAGGCAATTTTTAAGTTGTTCAGAGGAGCAAAAAGGCAGCAACTTGCCGGGAAGCACCTTCCACAATGAGGAGCAGCTGGCCCAGCAATGCTAAAATGCTTTTGTATGCATTCACTTATAAGGATAAGACACTTCATCTCTGTAGCTGCTTGGCTCATCTCAGCGATAATTCACTTTCTGTGTGGTTCACAGCTCCAAGTGCTTAAGTGTGTCAGTATTTCCATCAGATGTCTGCTCCTCTTTGACATCAATACTTGTTTCTGGCTGAGCCTGGAAATGTTTTATTTTGGTTTTAATGCAGGCAGCTCTCGAGAACTGCAGAAGGATATGCAGTTATTTATTTTTCAGGCACGAAAGGACGAGGAGGTGAAGGTTGGTGGGTTATTCCTGGGCTGCTTGTGGCCCCCAAAAAACTTCAAGCGAACCTAGAGCCTAGCTGGTGCCCTCCTTGGTGTCAGGGACTATTTCCAGGTGCTGTGGCAGAAAGTATGGGGGCTTTTCCCGGGTGGCGAAGGCCCACAGTGCCCGCGGGAGGCTCGCTGGGGTGGGGAAGACATGGGGCCCAGTTCTACCTTGCAGGGTGCTGGGTCCTAGCTCCAAGGCACTCCATCCAGTTATTTCTCTTCACCTGTGTTTTTCCTCCTGGAATAGCTTCCCACATTTCTGCTTTTCCAAACACCAAAGTGTCTGGGAGCCTCCTGAGGGACTGCTTACATGGGGTGCACGCCTCCCCCATCATCATCATCCTCCTCCTCCTTCAGCGAGCATCCCGCACTTGGGGCACATCCACCACACAACTGAAACCCCACTGGGACACCACAGAGGGCTTGAGGCTCAGGACCTTCAGTACCATCAGCAAGATATCCCTCACCCTACCTTGAACCCTGGCAAGCCCAGAGAGGCTTTTTGGGATTGCTTCACAGCCTGGTGGTGGAATGGACTAAGAGGCTCATTTCTAAGTGGATCATATTTTCCCCTTTTTGAGCTGGACAAGCTGTATTTGGCATGTTAACAAGCAGCAAGATAGCAGGACTCCACACATTTCTCTCTTCAGGTTAATTTGAAAACGTTTCCCGTTCTATGTATTTCATTGCACCAAATCCACCGTGACGGGATATATTATAGGATCACAGAGCAACAACCACGCCAGAGCTTTCTCCTATTGAGTTTGCTATCCCGTTCCCAGGGGGATCATGGTCACAGCCCCCGAATTGGTGGCTAACTGCTGGAAGGATACAGAAACTGCCAGCATTGGTGGGACGAACAAGGCTGTGATGGCAAAGAACACATAGAGTATCTCAGGCTCAGACCAGCGCCCTGTCCTCTATGCCCGCTTAGCCCTGGGTTACTCTGAGTAAGTGTACCACCGGCGTTAATAGGAACCCATAGTATTATTCACCCCCCACAACAGTGTTTTTCCCAATACCTGTGTGGCTGCTCGTGGGACAGAGCTACCTCCCCACCTCACCTCAGGACTTCTGCACCGGGCAGAGCAAACCCTGTTGCTCAGAAAGGAAATAAAACACTTTTCTTGCTGAACGCTGTTCATTTGGGACCTGCCTTAATGTAAAAAGCAGCCAGGAGGGGTGACAAGCTGCCGCAGTACCACCTCCCGGCGAGCACCCTGCCATCTCCCTGTTCCCTCCGTCTCCCCAGAGAGGCAGACGGGCCCCCGGGGAATATGGAAAACCACCAAACCAGCCCCAGGCCCTGCACCGAGCAGCAGCCCTTGTGAGAGGTGGGCACGATAAGATCGTGGGATCAGCTGTTTAACCGTGGGATCACCCGTCTACCCGAGTACCTGCCTTCTCAGAGCAGATAAGATCGAGGGAGCGGCCCCCGCAGCGGAGAGAGCTCACCTAAAGTCACCACATACCCTCGCTGCACTGCGGGGAGCCACGGGGTATTTTTATATATGTATTTTTGGCGGTGCTTTACGCAAGGCAAAGCTTCCACTCCTTTCTGCAGCAGCCACGAGGGTGCCAGTGGCGGAGCATCGCTGCCTGGCTATGGCCCTGCCACCCCAAAGGGCACACGACCACCCTGGCACGACAAAATAAAGTTTCTAAAATAAGTACATAATATTATATATAGTACTTTATGTATAAGATATTCTCTATAATATTATATAAAGTAAAAAGTATTATATAAAATATATATGTCCTATCTTCCCTCTTTCCCCCCTTTCTTCCCCCTCCAAGGTCAAGACCCCTCTCGGAGCACATTTCCCAGTGGCAGGCTGCAGCCAGCCTGGGAGGAAGGGGCTCGCTCTGGCAATCACAGCAGCACGGGATGCTTTGCCGAAGCAACATCATTTCCCAAAGCGGTGTTCAGCTGGGTTCTCTCTCCTGCTCAGTGGGGCTCACACCTCAGCAAAAATACAAAAATCTGGTTGATTCTGTAAAAGCCCAAACCGTGATCGAGAAACGTGCCTTTGGGAAAGCACGTCTGAAAAGGGTTTGCTTCTGTCATTTGAAGGTGCCACTTTATCTTTCGCCTATTGCATGTGTTTGCTTGGGGGGGCAGTTCTCCTGGAAAAGCTTAAAATAGCTTTCCTAATAATAATGCAAAGTAAACTGTTTATACTGTATTACCACCGCGGTGGCCTATGCAATTGTTACCAGACAATGTTTCTTCCAAAGATGTTAACAAGTGTGCTGCACTGTATTACCACCCAGTGGGGTTTTTTTTACATCTGTGTTAGGAGGAAAGTAAACTTTTTTCCTAGAGAATTAGCAGAACAATAACCAGGTTTAGTTCTGTCATATGCAGCTTTCTTCATAAACAAGAGATTATGGAAAGAAAAAAAAACTCTAGTGTTTAGCTTGGCTATCCCCGACAGCGACTTTGGAAGAGCTTCTAGAATGGAAAAGCAGATGTTGCAAATCTGCCTTATCTATGGAGCAACTGTTGACTCTGTTGTGCAAATCCTAATTTACATCTGCATGAAAGGTTTCAGAGATTAAATGGCATTCAAGGAGGAATATTAGCTTTTCTCCCTCCCTCCAGCCCTCCTTTGAATGGATTTACTACTCGCAATTAGCTTTCTGTTCCACCGGCCAAGTAGAAAACAGGATTCATCAGGACTCTACAGTATCCTCCTTTTAATGGACTGTTTTCTCAGATCACCCAATTCAGATGCTGAGAGTTAGAAGAAGAAATAAATCATCACAAAGCTAAAATAGTTACAAAAACACTTTGGCCAGGAGGATTTCCCTGTGGCACTTGGAAAGCCCTGAGGAGGAAAAAAACAGAGAACAAATCAAAGGGGTCTCCTGGCTACACCTAACAAAAATGGGAATGTAGACCCCAAGAGACACAAAGCTTTGGTTGCTGCTGAGAGCCCAGAGCCTGTCCCAAGGACAGCCTTCAGCTGGGGCTTTGCTGGCTTAAAGGAACAGGCAGTGATGGGGAGTTTTCCTTCAAATCTGGCCAGACTGGGCAATCAAACACTTTCCTTGGTTCCCCACTCAAAACACAATAGAGGGAAGCAACCACCACCCATATCTATCTATCTCACAGTTCTGCGCTCCTTCATTTTTAAAACAAGAACAAAAGAACTGATATGAAACGTCCTCCACTTCATCAAAGGTCCCTAAAGACGGGGAGCAGCGGAGCGGAGGCCCGCCAGCGTGGGGGTGCTGAGGTCTGCAGGCTGTGCTGCTCCATGTGTCCCATGAAAGCTCCTGGCTCGTGCTGAAGCACCTCAAGGATGCCCATGCAGATGGTTCCTGCTCCCCCAGGTGCCGAAGCCTTTGTGCTTTAATCAAGAGGAGGGCAGCAACGAGCTCTGTCAGATCTCAGCGGCCCACCCTCATGGCCAGCACCCCATCAGTGCAGCTGGTTTGCCCACACGTCACACAGCACATCTCCCCCAAAAGCTGGCCAAATGTGGTCAACCCAGACGGTTTCCACTCAAGGCAGAGTGACGGGACACCCGTCGGGCTGATCCTAGGTGGAGCACAAGACACCGTGTCGATAAGTCGTCGTCCTTTTGGTGTCTGCCTCTTCTTGCCTCTGAGGAACGGTGGCCACCTTGGCCCCAGGTTTTGCACAGCACAGCAGGGCCATCCTGGCTTGATCTTGACAGACAGATCCCACCACAAAATGGCTGATGGTTTACATTCCCGCTCCTCACGCCTGAGGAAGTCCGAAAAAACCCGTGTCGTTGCAGCGAGGAAGCAACCACCACAACCCCTGTCCAAAGCCAGTGGAGGCAGCTATGGAAACTGAGGCACAGACTGAGGCTTCCCAGCATCCCAACGGACTGGGCAAAGCTTGTCCGCGGCCTCCATCGGAGCAGGATTGGGTCCTGCTAAACTGTGGAGGCCCCGAGCAAACCTACGCTCCTCAGCATCAGTGCACCATGCCTTCCCTCCCGCTTCGCTGGACCACGTTACCAGGCGGGGTTTTCTGGGTGACACGCGCCAAGCAATTAGCAAAGTTTGCAACAAGAATGACAGATTACACAAATTGAGTGCTCCACAAAACATAAAGAGAGAAATGGAATCTTTGGAAATATTTTTTACACTTTCTTATAAATGCTTAAAAGAACAAGCATGCATTGCTGAATAATTCTTTTCAGTTATTTTTTCTGGGCTCCTCTTCTACACCTTCATCTCCTTCCTAAAGTCCTTCAAAAATTCATTACTTTTGGAGTTTTGACCTCCAGGGTGGGTTTTCAGCTATTTAGTGAATTCTAGCAAAATGTTCACCACCTCTGAAGTGCTCTTGCAGGTCAATTTTTGAGCAATACCTAAGTTCATCAGGATCAGAAGTTTAGGTTTACCTCAGAGAAACTTTTTAAGGGATGCAAAGACTCATGGTCCCTTTACAATTCCCAGGCAGGCCTGGCCCTGGCAGTTACTTGTGATGCTTTTCTGGTGTTTGTGATGCTTTTCTGAAGTGGGCTTTGAGATCACATGGCATCAGAAAAAATTTGCCATAAAGCCCCAACCTTTCCCCTTCGGTTCACAGCTATGCAGCTCCCAAATCCCAGCTCCTCTGCATTTCCCTTGCACTTTTAATGTGCGCTCCTCTAATCTTCATTTAATGCAGGCAGCTGGCTGCAAATACCCCCGAACAATGACTTTAATCCTAAGTATCCTGAAGCCCCCCCTTCCTCCCCGCATCAAAACTGAAGAAAAAAAATAAAATAAAAAGAACAGCCTCATGACAGCAAGATGGAGAAATCCAAGCTATCCACTGGGCCAAAGGAGCAGAAAGACACAATGAGCTAAATTTTGCCTGGTTCGCTAATTAAAAACGGAAGCTACCCCACTCCGGAGCCAAGGCGGGGAGGTGGGGGGAGTTTTCATGCTATTCAAAAAATCGGCTTCCAACTGGGACCATATTCACTCCACATTAATTGTCATTCCAACTACGAGTGTCCTAGTTTCAAAATGAAAACTACTCTCCAGTGTAGCTAGTGAAAACTAACACCAGTTTCGAGGCATTAAACAAAATTTATTGATTGCATTTTCCCACCCACTAAAACTTTAATAAGCATTAAACCTCAAACTCCTGGCCCCGTTTCCTCCCTCTACGCTCTCTCTCCATAAAAAGGGTCAGGCTCCTCTATATGGAGATTAGGACTTAATGTTTGGTATTTGTTTATGAGCCTATCAATTGCCTCTATTTCGGAGGGGGGGCGGGGGAAGCACATCTTAAAAAAAAAAAACCCCTCTTGTACACGGATTAAGAGAGGGCAAAGGTTTAGGGTAGTTTGGGTGGTTTTTTTTCCAACTGATTGTGGGTTTTAGATATATGACGGATCATGTTCACGTGAATGAAAATAAGTAAATATTCCCCTTCTTGCAAGTTTCCCTTGAGTTACATAAAATGGCATTTTTCAAAGATCCCTATTTCTCAGTAATAAGACACAGAACTTCAAGCCTTCTTTGCTAGCTGTTTTCAGCTGTGTAAAAGGAAAAAAAAATAATTTGGGGGCCACTCTGTCTGCATACTTAGTAAAGAAAACAAAGGTCAAACATTTGAAATGCAAAGGTCGGTGATTAAGTCCAGAAATCCATATCTAGGCATCAAAATGAATAGCCAGATTTTGAGAGTGCTTAAGCGATTTAAATGCAGAGCCTGACCTGGCTCAGCATCTTTCAAAACCAAGCCTGTTATTTCAGTGCCTCAAGCGAGATTTAGGTGCCAGGTACCCAAGTTGAAGAAGTTTAACAGTAATCTCCTTTCGGGAAGTCTGATCCACTTTAAAGTTGCGAATGACAAACGAAGATTTTGTTATTTAGAAAGCACATCTAAGTAAAGCTGCAACACTTTGTCCTTGTGCTAAACTCAAGTCTTATCCTTCAGCGTTATTAGAAAGAGTTGGGAGAGATGGCAAAAGGAAAGTACATGTCAAAAATTCTTTTATTTCTCCTCTTTAAAGAAGGCTGCTAAAGGGATTAGACAGCTTTGAGTTCACTGCTCTGTTAAATCAACCTTAACAATATTTTTTCAGCTTGTTTGACTTGCTGTTTCTGTATACATTTGTGTTTTCACCTTTCTGCATTCGAATCCCACGCTTAGCGTTTGTTCTGTGCTTCTCACAGGAAACTAAGTCAGTTCTTTATTTGTATTAAGTCTACGGAGTTATAGAAAACAGACTTGGAAAACAATCCCTAAATTAGCAGGACTTACCAGCTTCCATGCATACACGCACACACACAGGGCATCACATACCATCTGACCCAAATGTGGCGGTTTATCATTTCCAGCAGCAACAGCAGGGCATCAGGTTCACCAGAATGGACCTTTTAATGGTCTCCTGCAACCGTATCTATTACGGTGGGTTTTGGACTGCACGTAATAAATTAAGAGAGAGTTCAAGGAAGTCATGCGTGTCTCGGTTCCCACTCCCTTCAAGCAGTTCTAATGCCCCCAAATAATCATCTTCTACAGACTGTACTCCGTTAGGCTCCAGTAATGCCAGAAGCAGGTTAGACACCTCTATATACAGCTATTTTAATGCTGCTGTAAGGAAATGCAGACCCTCTGCGGAGGGCCGTTTCCAGTATCCTGCAGCAGGACATGGCTGATCCTACCTGCACGAGCCAGGGACCTTCCACAGTCACTTTGGGACACCTGCCCCATCCTCCACAGCCTGATTTTCCCAGGTTGTCCCTTCCTTCCCCCACCAGAAGCACTTCTAAAATCTCTTTCTCTCTGCGAACGAGCATGCAAGTGTCCAAGTGAGATTGATGCCGTTGCAACAGCAGGGATGGTTGTTGCAACAGGCAAGCCAAGGGAGAAAGAAAACGGCCACTTCTCTCTGGCAGATGGAAAATGGGGATGATCAAAACTGAGCCCAGTAGCCACCCAAGGGCTGGATTTGTCTCAAAGTCGGGCACCGAAGCTAAACTCCTGCCGTGCTTCCTTAGGTGGGACGGGTGGATGAACCACCACCTCGTATCACTAGTGAAGACGTGATGTTGGAGAACCTCCCCACACATTTATACCTATTTATCCATGTTGATGTATACACCCGTAAATGGAGCAAGAGCTGCCCACTGCATTCTGGCCCCTCCGCTCCCTTTTTTTGGGGGGGTGGCTAATTCAGGGTCATCTCCTCTTCCTCCCTGCCCTGAGACACAACATGTTGCTCCTCCAGCTGCTCCTTCTCACCTCCAAAACAGCCAGGCTTGAGCACTGGGTAAATTTATTCCTGCAAAGACTGCCCCGCTTGTCCGCACCTCATTTGCTATGCACTGGGAGGAGGGGGGCAGAGGGGGAGAAAACCTCCACTTCAAGCATTTACACGCATTTTGAAAGCACCTGAGGAGGTTTCAGGTCCTTTTTGCCAGGACTAACACATTCCACCCACAAGATGACCTTGTTTGGAGCGTGCAGATGGCTCCTCGCAGAAAGGATTTACATTGCATGGGGTCACCAGGATCAGGCAGGCAGCCCAGCTTCTCAGGCAGTGACCCACCACCGAAACCAGAGCAGCGGGTACAAACCTGCCCCTTTTTGCCGCTGCACTGCGGGAGTCGGGGCAAAGGAGAAACCCCGCTGTCCCCCACAGCCGCCTCCGTGGTTCCCATCCCTCCACAGATTTTCCCAATGGAGAAGCCCACTGCCATCTCAAATCCCAAGATGCCAGCACGCCTACACATAAAAATGAGGCAGAAATCTCATTCCTTCACTAAATAATACACAGGTTGGAGTCCCAGTATGACTCATTGAACACTTTCTGGAAGTTATTTTCCTTTTTGTCTGGGCAGATCTCAAAGCATTTCTGCAGCAGGAGGCTTCAGGTTTGGGTTTCCTTTGCCTCCTTGTCCAAATAATGGCAATACTAATTCAACCACTGGCCAAAAGAAAATTAAGTGTGAACCTTTTGTCCATATTCTGGGGGTTCCACTTGCTCCTGCAGCTCTCTCTGCTGCCTGAAATGAGGACAAGAGAAGGTGCCGCTGCCCAGGTGCCCCCTCCGAGATACCCCCTGCTGAAAGAGAGGTGGAGTATCTGTAACATAGTATCTACACTGTATTTATTTAAACTCCACAGTATTCACATTGTGTCCTAGCTAGGATGGGAGCTGGGGGTGCAGAACCTTTACCCAATACCTTCAAGACTAATGTCAGCATACCCCAATAGCCGCTTATACCCTTGTTCCCAAGCCAGGGCAATCAGGAGCCTGGAAAGCCTGAAACTTAGTTTTATGCTTAATTACAGATTCCAAGTGCATGACACCAGGCCCTCGCTCATTACGCTTTTGACACCGATGCCTTTGGGCCGAGCTGGAATAAATGCTTTACACTTGCTCATCGCTCACTGTGTTCACCAGTGTTTAACTCAGAAGAAGGCGGGTGATGGATTTGCAGCAACTTTGGGCAGGGATGCAGAGAGGACACCATCTGCCGTTTCTTATTTTCCTTCCTTTCTGTAATTAATCAATTTGCAAATTGGGAGGCAGAGTTTCCTTGCAGTCTCCTCTGCCGATCGCCCCCGTGAAGCAGAGGCTGAGGACACGTCAGGGCGGCTGCAAGGTCCGAGCGCTGCCTGCGGAGCGTGAAGCAGCATTAGGGCCGGTCAGTGGGAGTGCTGGGCTCCCAGCCCTGCGGCTCGTCCCACCCAGGGGCCTCCCGGGGCTCAACCCACCGCACGCTGCAAGAAAGAGGCTTTCTGAGGTTTCTCTGGAAAAAAAAAAAAATAATGCTTTCACAGAAAGCTGCGAAATCAGGCATAACACACCGGCTGTAAAAATGAATGTTGTTTTTTTTTTATTTTCTTTTTTTTTTTTCCAACTGCATTTACTCGCAGTTCATCTCTCACGCAGTAAATGCCAGCTAATTTATGCACCTCCATTTACCAGCCCCCCCCCCCCACTTCTGCATGAATCCCCAGCCTATTAACATAACTATTTAAACTGGACATGTTTTCTTAAACATTCTTCTTCTTTCATAAACTGCCAAGTGACAGTTGTTTACTGTCAACAAGCCTGGGTACTCTAAGACAGGGAGAAATATGCCCTTTCAAAAGGCAGACATATCGGCTACCAAAGGAAGATTAAAATCTGGTGTTTTTCTCTTCTCCCTCCTCAAAAATGCTTTATTCGTACAGATACACATGATACAGATCAGCAGAGATGGTACTCTGCCTAATTCCAATCATTCTTTTAATTAAAGACAGGCTCATGGAGGATTTATCTTTGGTTGCACATGCTAGTTGTCAGGGCACACTCTTAACTCCCTAATCTTCCCATTGCAACTGGTTTTTCCTCTTCACTTTTAGCTCCGATACCCCCATCTCCCAAAGCACATCTCAGGGAATCGGCACGCTCATCTCGCACAGATCCTGCTACCGGCTAGAAACAAAATGCTTGCCTGGGGGAATCTATATAGAGAAGTTAAAAAATTTTAAACAAAAATCAAATCACCGGTTACTTCAAGACCTACAGTCTCCAAACAAGCTGCTGAAATATTTTGCTGGGAGGGAATTTCTTGTGCTCGAGTCTTGCACATGAAAGGAGGGGATACGAAAAAAAAAACCCCAAACCCTCTGAGAAAACTCTTTTTTCTTTTTCCCCCTAGCTCTGCCTGCCCGCGAAGTGCCAGGAAAGCTCCTTCGCTGGCTCCTGTCTCCGTTCGAGCGTTCCCGGAGCTCGGCAGCCCCAGCGTGCTCTGGGCCGCGGGCTCGCCTGCGGACCCCCGCGGGGGATTATTAACACTTTCCCCAGCGCATTGTGCGGCTCGCAGATCACGGCGCTGGGGGCTAATGCCGGCCGACACTGATACGATGGCAACGAGGATGGGGCATGAGGCGATGGCGGCCGGTGCCGGGGCTCGGCTCCACGCGGGACTCGCGCCAGAGTCCCGGGGGTCCCGGGCAGTGGCTGTCACCGTCGCCTCCGGCGCTCGCGTTCGGGCTGCGACGCTGCCGCCGGCTTCCGTCAAAGCTGGAGTTACGACAACCAAGATGGGAAGCGAAGGTCTGCGTTGCAGCAGGTTGAGAGGAACGGGAGGTCGCGGAGAGCCGGCTCCGGGGACGAAGCAGCACCAGGCATCTCCCCACCCCCAAACCGGGAAGCCCTTTTACTCGCCGGAGTTTCCTCTGCTTGTTAAAATGTTTGGGTCATTAGAAAACTTTCCAAACAATCCCTGCTTATGCTAAATAGCTGCTCCCACCACGATCTGTGAAGGGCTTCAGCCTGCTCCCTTGGAAATCAATGGGGGCTTTTTTGCTTAGGATTCAATAGGCGCAACATCAGGACCTCATTATTATTTTTACAGGACTACAAGCAGCAGAGAATGGCGAAACCCCCAAACAAAGCACCAACCCTCTGAACCGGGAGGCAAACTTGCCATGAAGGATCTTTACAAGCTCTGCCAAGCATCAAAGTAAAATTAAAAATCCAGTTCTTGGGAGCTTTTCAGTTTTTTGACAGGGAAAGGGTAAGGTTGATAAGGACTGGTCTCATCATTTGGATCCAGGAACATCTCCCGTAGCTCCCTTTTCCTCAAAAGAAAAGCCTTCATAAACGTGTATTTTGCCTTCCTCACGGGGACTGAGTAAGAGAGGATGAGTTGTCAGTCCAGGGTGACGCATGTGACTCTGCAGTACCTCGTGGAGCCCAGAGCAGAAACACCTTCAGGACTTCACCTGATCTCCTCTGCACCACACCACGATGAAACCCCCCCAGTGAGTCCCTCTACAGAGCCAGCAACACAGGGGACCAGATGGCTCCTGGGACATGGCTCCTGCTACGGGGACCACGTCTGCACCCCGTCTCAGCAGAGGCCAGGTGCCACCTGCATTTTGTGAGAGGAGCCTCAGAGGTGCTCTCATCTTTGGCACCCTCCTCGGAGATCCATGACAGTCAAGTTCTCCCCCTCTTGCCTGTTACTTTGCATTGCTCCTCTCTCTTGGCATCAGTGAGAACTCACCTACGCACCACCTAACCACAAGATTTGGCCCCTAAGCAATACCCAGCTATTTTGCTGACTCCCTTACACCCAACTTGCCCCAGGTCAACTCCAAAATGCTTCAACTCCCTTTACTCCCTTATCGCTGGGTACTAGCCCAATCCTTGAAACCTACCCGTGATCTCCTCTCCAAAGCCTTACTGATTTCACTGCATCAGCTGAAATACTTCGGCGAGATTCCTTCTGAACGGCACAAGGTAGTTTGGTGCAATAAAGGCACCACTGCAAAACACTCCTCTTTCCAGGGCAAAAGCATTAAATGAAGTTAAGCCGACAAATACTCTCATCAGTTATCAAACAGCAGGAGTTGGGAAGCCAGCCTTGCGGGTCTCTGACATGCCACGGTGCACCATGATCACCTGTTATTTCCTTTCCCCAAAAACCTCACACTCAAAGCAAGGGACGTAGCGATGGCTTGGCTCCCTGGGTGACAAGGAAAAGAGGGGAAAAAAAAATCCCAAATCAACGTGCTGCCATGTGTCAGCTTGACATTTGGAGGTAGTTCAATAGCTCACAGTACAACCCCTGGGTGCAAGCACCGATGCTGCGGTCCTTGTGCCGCGGCGTTCCCGGGGAAGAAGAGTGCCTTCAGCACGCACCACAGCCTGCAGAGCTTCGCTCGCTCGCAGAGAGCGATCCTAGACTGCGTCCTTTCCTCACCCAAAAACTTGGAACCCTTCTCACTTCTGAGTCATTAATACTTTTAACCCCTCACAACCTGCAGAAATGGCACAGCCCCAAAATCTCACAGATGCTGAACGTGTAAGCACATGGTAATTGTTTTGCATACACTTCTGCGTGATAAAGAAATCTCCTTCCAAGTTTTAATATAACCGTTTTATTTAACCAACTCTTTATCTTCCCCTGCTTTTTGGATTTGAGAAAGCAAGGCCAGCACACAAGACCTGCCTCCCCCTCCACAATAAATACCACACCTTTTTTTGATGAATACATCTGAAACTGAAAGTTACTGGAGAAATGTTTTCTTACTTGACTGTGCTGCTATTCTTCAAAAAAAAAAAAAAAAAAAAAAAAAAGCTTTGCTACATTGTGTAACCTGAGTGTCACAGAAAAAAAAAAATGGTGTAACTACCTGGCTAGTCCTTATCCACCTGAACACGACAACCCCCCAGATAGCCTGTCACAATAATAGAGCAGGTTTACATCTGATTACCTTTCACATTTTAACTACTAAGTTTACCAAAGGTTTTACTCCGCTCATATCTCACAGTTTTTGTTTGCTTTTGATATTACAGAAACTTCCTGGTCATTCAAGCCAAGGAGCAGATACTTTAGGGCTAAGCACACCAGGAATACCGCATTCACCGCAGGAATAAAAGCTCTTCTTCACACATCCAGGGCTTTAAATCATACCTACGGCACTTGGCAACCTGAGCTGTGAGCGTATCGGAAAGGGGGCACCGGGACAGTCAGCTCCACTTCAGAGAAAAAGTACTTTTTTTTTCACAAGATCACCAGATAAACAGCCAAAAGAGGGGCAAACAGTAAACCGATAAGCTATGTAGGAGGCCAAGGAAAATAAGTCAGGGTGTGACAAGGTATTTTAAGGCACTTTTGGCATTGTACGTGTCTTCAGACATGGTTTTAGCCCAAAGTTTGCAGAGGGGGTGCTATCGGATTTACTCCTCCTAACAGCCCAGACTGCCCGCTTTCACATACCACGAATGGCTTTGCTGAACCACAGTGCAAAAAAAAGGATGTATGGCAAATTTTTACCAAGCCACCATCCTCTCTGGCGTCCAGCCTGGTACATGGAGGAGAATAAAGTTTATTAACTAACCAGTATTAAAAGAGACGAAACGGCAAACACTGAAACAGCTCCATCAAACCACACTATTGAATGGCTTGGAGAGTGCTGAGTCAGCCTCGTGACTTCAAGCTGCTTTTTTTTTTTTTTGAAGGGTCAGAAAAAAGACAAAACAGGTATGTAGAGCCAGACAAACCTCCAGGACATAGGAAAAGCTACAAGCACGTAGCACACTAGGAAAAAGAGAAAAGTCTGTCCAAACAGGGAAATGGAATAAAGGCAGTCTAATTGATCGTCTGTGTACCAGGTCCAGCCTAGCTGGGAAAAAGTGTTCCAACTGGGGAGGGAATTTCACCTGTATTTTTAGTAGAAATACCCAAATTTGTAACATTCCTGTTAGTTCTACTCCACATATACTAAAAATCGCCAAAAGCTGAACTGTGAGGAAAACGCAGCCCCTTCTCCGCCTACTCTGAAGCCTGAGGGCTTGTGCCCAGGCTCCTGCACTGGATCCCGCACACTTCAATGACCAGCCAGAAAAACTTAGCAGCAGGCCATGCCCTAACCTTAGCTGAAATTAAGGCTCAGTTAATGCTTTCAGTCACAGCTCTGTTTGCCAGCTGACAGATCACTGTCAGAAACATCTTGGTCAAATGCTTTTGTAAACTGGACATTTTATTAACTGCTGAGAAACCGGGATGATTCCCTATTTTCTGGGGTCTCTAAGTGAAAGAGCAGACGTACACATTAAGTCTTCAGGGAGGACAGCTTTCTAAGCATATAGTTGGATATGACAGTGCACTTTCATTGACCATATTTTAAGAAGAAAAAAATTGTTTCCCAGCCTTATAGAGGGGGAAAAAAGCCCTCCTCCAGCTTCATGCAAAATTTCAGCTTTGTCCAGGCAGCAGACTGGGTCCCACTGGACGGAAACAGTCCAGGTGCAGCAGGGATCAAGACTTCTTTAGTGCTCACCTAACTTCAAAAACCACGCTTAGGCAGGCTTCGGGACAGGTACGCTTTCCCAAACAGCACTGAAGATTTGTTGGAGGGAGTTGTAAAAGTTAACATGCTGGTCAGAGTGGCTTACTTTAATTGCATGATTTAATTAGCAGATCAACACTTCACTACACAATTTTCAGATTTACTTTCATCACGTTCCCTACTCAGGGGTTGTTAATAAAGTCTTAATTAAAAGAAAAAACCCCCTCAGATTTAATTGGAGTGACCCTTGTCAATATGCATAGAAGATGTGATGTTATACAGCTAGTATCGAATACATTAATGAGTCCATCTCTGCACTGGAACAAACTTTCTAGTTCACTATTTGCTAGGTAAGAAATAGATTTTTAAAAAAAAAAAAGAAGCCATATTTCATCATCCTTTACTCATGTCCTCTTATTTTATTGCTCAGCGAAATATGCTTATCTCAACATTAAAGACTTAATTAGCTTTTTAAGCTGTTGCTGTTAATAAGAACAAATGGATCAACTTTTAATCTGAAAACTGTATCACTCAGAGGCGCCCACTGAATCTAAAGCATTTGTGGTCTCAGGCACAAAGTAGGAAGCACCGTCAATATAGAAGAGACTCTTTTTAGAGGGTTTTAACACGTAAAGCCCGAGGCCAGCTCCAGGAATGGTCAGTGCCATTTGGCACTCACTTCAATACCCTTATAATTTCAGGGTGAACTTTGAAACGCTCAGATACACAAAGCAAAGCAACACGGATCGCCGCACCCTACGCCTTGGACCCTTCACTGGGTGCACGCTGAAAGGCTACAAGAGCCCAGTTGCCATCAGCTGCATGAAGAAAAATATCTCAACCAGTGCATCACCGGTTCTTTCCAAGCAGAAAAGTCACAGGAGTTGGTACATGCTCTCCCATTCAACTTAAGCAAAATCCCGAAACGGCCCCTTTTCCACGCTTTTGCCTTGAAAACCACCTGTGCGGTAACTCTGGATGACAATTTGACTCCGCTGCCGCACAAGGAAACTTCGGTTCTTGCTCCTGACAGATTGGGAGAGCTCTCCCCTTCCCGCACAAACCTGCTGAAATGTTAGCAACCCTCTATACAACTCTTTCAATGCACGCAGACAGCTTTAGCAGCTAACTAGTGCAACACAAATCCTAAGAAGCCCAGAAATCCCCTTTTTCATGTATACCCTATGCAGACAGACACATACACACCAGCTACAGGAGACAGGCCAGTTATCAGAAGTTTTTAAAGCAAAACTCTGCCGTTTCAGTGGGTCTGCTCTCTAAGAAAACAGCCAGCGTTACTTGACATTCACAAATCGTACGAAGTAATATCTTTATCTGAATACTAATGCAAATTGGACGGGCTTTTTTATATTGATGTCTATTCTGTGGCTGCTGAATAGAGTGACCGCATGCTCAAGGCTGCAAAGGAGTTCACTGACCTCCCTAATCATCTCTGTCATAGCCCCTGAATGACATACACATTCAATCCTGCCTCGCCTCTCTACTTTCATTCATAAAAAAAAAAAAAAAAAAAAAAGAGAGAGGGGGGGAAATTTGACATTGTTCTTCCTCCAGCAGCCCCGAGAAAGGGAGAGAAGAGAAACTCAGCCCAGATGAGGCCCCTGGTGTTTTTAGTTTAGCTTCTATTCAGCAACAGCCCCGCCATCTGCCTCCTTCCTGCCAACAGCCGAACACCTCCCTGCGGAGATGTTAAAACCTGCACCCCCTCCACCTCCGCTAATAGCGAGTATTCATATTAGCAAACATACACATACCTCGAGAATGCCTCCCTTCAATGTGTGTTTTATGTAGCTGAGTATAGGCACAAAGCAGTAGCTGTTATAGCCTTCACAGCCCCGTGTGGAGAATTAGATCACTGGGGAAAAATCCTTCCAAGCCCCTTTATGGAAAATAAGGTCTTAGACTGTAAATGCAAAGCCCAGCGAACAACAACCCTCAGTAATGAGCCAATACCCCATGGCCCATTTGACTAGGAGAAAGAATTTGCTTTTTTACCATTCAATTCAAAAAGACTGAAAAAGTAAAATGTGTTTTTACTTGGCTCTGAAGGTTTATATTCTTTACAGTTTCTTTTGCACAACCTTTTCCCCCCCAGGTCGGACGGGCAGCGGGTGCCCCCGAACTGGCGGGGCTGCTGGCTTCGGCGCGGAGCTGGGCGAGCGGCTCCCGCTTCACGCTTCCCTGCGCACGTGGTCGGTGGTGGGAGAGCCACCGGCATGGCAAAGCTCCCCCCGTCCTCGCAGCCCCCCGTCCGCCTGAGCCTCCAGCACCTCATAGCGATGGGGCAACCCTTGGAGACATCGGAGCCTCCAGCACCTCATAGGGATGGGGCAACCCTTGGAGACATCGCTGGGGGTCGGGGTTAACGGGAGCCCTTCGCTCAGGGCCGAATCCTGCTCCCAGGGAGCACGGGGCTGCGGAGGGGGGGGTTGACAGCAACATCTTTGCTTTGGAGAAAGCTGACGGACGGAGAGGTTGGAGAGCCTGTCCTGAGGATTGCCCCTGGAAATCCCAACCTACGGCTCAGCTCACAGACATCACCGGAGGGATGTTTCCCTCAGTGTGACCTCTGAGTGCGCCACTTGTTACGCTTCAAACAGCATCCCAAAGCCTTAACTTGCAAAGATGTCTTAGAGCACGGGAAAGGTTTAGCACTACTTGAACACATCATCAACCCCAAGCTACCAGCTGAAGGTGCGGGTGGAAACCCCGGGGACCACCGTGGCAGCCACCGAGGTTGCTCCCAACGCCCGTGGGTTCAACTGTGCCCGAAGTGACAGCGCCAATACGTACTTCAGGCTGAAACTGGGAAAGCTGGGGACGCTTTGCTTCTGCCGCTTCCCACCCCTGTGCCCAGCCCAGGCTGCTCGCTTGCTCCCGCACACCGACCTCATCTGCTCTGACCAAGTCCCTGAGATGTTGCCCCATAAATCAATTCTTTTGGCTGTGAAAAATGAGCCAAACGAGTTACACCAAGAATCTGGTGTTTTATTAGGACTTTCTCGAAAACAAAACCAACCCCCGGTGTGATTTATAGCTGTAACCAAAAGGGGTATGAAAGTAATGCCCCCACCCCCCAGCCTCCACGAAGCCCATTTATTCCCCTGTCACTTTTTTGGCAAACAGGCTTCAAACCCTTTCCTGAACAATGGAAACTTTCTGCCGGGTACATGCAATCCCGAAGCCGGGGGGCTGCGAGGGGGCTCCCTTCCATTAAAGAGCTTTGAAAAATAAACAGGGACTCAGGTAGCAGCTGAGGCGTATCAGAGAGACACGACGTTTCAAGCTCGCCAGATATTATTTGGGGGGGGAAAAAAACAACAAACAAAAAAACCGAAAACCCAACAGCTTTTGTCCGACGTGTTAACTTTTCTTCCCTTGCAACTCGAGGGGAGATCTGTACCGGCTTCCCCGAAACGCCGTTCCCTTCTCAGCACGGCCGCAGTTATTCAGCTGCGATCCAGCCTGTGCCTTCCCGGGGCTGTCGCAACTCTAGTTTTGCTCCCGAGATGTGGATACAAACGACCCTTCCGTACTTTTCCCCACCCGGACGCACACAGCCAGAGCGCTTCGGCTGTGCGCCGAAGATGCGCGCTACCCATCTGCGGGGGCATCTTCCCTTCCCCGACTGCAGTTACAGAGGCAGCCGCGGGTCAAACCCGGGGTGTTGCATGTACTGCTACCGCTGGGAGGGGACTCCTGCGAGACGGGGATCGCCTTAAAAGCAGGTTTTTCTTCCCCCTCCCGGGCTCCTCTGCCGCTTGCCCGAGCCGCGGTGAGAGTAGGACCACCCCGGCCCGGCTGCCAGCACCTCCCCGGCCCCGCCGTTTGTAACTCCCGCTCCGAGAGAAGGGAGGACGGGGGGCGGGGGGGTGTCTCCTAAACCCGGCCACCCCGCCGCGGCCGACATCCCCCCCCGCCCCCGGCCCCCAGCCGCAGCGCGGAGCCCATGTGCGCGGCCGCGCAGCCTTACCTGCCGGCTGCCCGCCGCTCCTCTCCGCCGCCGTCCCGCCGCCCCGCCGCCCCGCCGGCATCCCGCCGACGGCCGCCGCCAGGCACAGGCACCAGACGGAGCCCCAGGCCGCCCTCATGCCTCCGGCGCGGCGCCGGGGCAGCGCGGCCGCCGCACCGCCCGCCTCAGACATCCCCCGGTCGCATGCTGCCGCCGCTCACCGCTCCGCTCCGCCGCCGCGCTGCCGGGGAGAGGGAGAAGAGGCGCTCAGGGGGAGGAGGGACCCGGAGGAGAAAAAAAAAAAAAAAAAGGGAAAAAGGAAAAATAATAGTAAAAAGGGAGGGGGAAAAAGTTGGGGAGGGGGAGGAAAAAAAGCGCAAGGGGACGCGCGCAGCCCGGGGCGCCTACCTGCGCAAGCCCCGCGGCCGGCCGCGCACCGCGCATGGAGAGAGGGAGCGAGCGAGCCCGCAGGAGCCAGCGCCGCCGCCCGCCTGCCCGCCCGCCGCCGCGGCGCTCCTGCGTCTGCTCGGCGCGGCGCGGGCGCGGAGCGGGGCGGCCGCGATGTCCCCGCCCGCCGGGCCGGGCCGCCCGCCCCAGCCGCCCCGCCCCGCCCCGCCGCCGCCGCCGCCGCCGCCGCCGCCGCCGCGGGGGGCCGCGCCCGCCGCCCGCTCCGCTCCGCGCCCGCCCCCGGGGCTGCGAGGGGACGGGGAGGGGGGGAAGGACTCCGTCCGGAGGGGGAAGGGGGCGGGCGGCCGTTCTGCCGCGGCGCTCTCCCGCCGACTTGCCGCGATAGATGAGGGGAAAGTTGGAGCAAAACCCCGCGGCAGAGGGGGTCCGGGCGGCCGCTCCAGAGGGGCACCGTGTGCCGCGAAACGCACCCGTGGGTTCTCCTATTCTGGCCCTGCAACTGCGCCGTTTCTGAAAAAGGGGCGGTGGGAAGGGGCTGAACGGGGGCCCGTGGGTTGGGGGTGGCACGGAAAGTGCGTGGAGCGCTTGGGCTCAGCCCGAGGACTCCCACAGCAAGTGGGCGCCGCGCCCGCTCCCCCGGCAGGGTTGCCACGCTGTACCCCCAAGCGAAGCCGCGAGCCTGCAACCGGCTTCGAGCACCCTGACTTCACCCACCAAACCCCCAGAATCGCCGTGCGTTATCGACGGGAGCGGTCACAGCCTCCACGGACTCGGCACGTTTGCTGCCGCTAACTGGACCGGCTACTTCAATAAGATCTGATTAAAGGTCACTTGTATCAAGTTATGATTACGATGATCGAGTCGCTATCATAGTTATGGTTTGGGATATCGTGGTCATCTCAGAGACCCCCGACAAGACCGAGTTGCCCAAGTGACACGCATCAGTTATCGCTGACAAGCGATCCGAGCTGCTTCGTACAGAGAAGTCACAGCTCTGCTTTAATCCCCCTTGACGTAGAAGCTCATTCACCGAAAATAGATGCAAATACTCTCAGCGCCAAATACGCTCTGCGTAGGGGACCCAAAAAACCCCAACCTGCGGAACGGTCAAGCCAAGGCTGTTTGGGTCAGAGAAATTGGGCAAAAAGCTGGGGCAGCGTGGAGGTTTGGCTTCCAGCGAGGGCGTACGGCCGCCGGGGAGGGCTCGGAGTTCGCGCCGTTGTCGCTGCGGCCGGGATCTGTCTTGACACCTTTATCAGGCACAGCGACTCTGACATCTCAATACTGTCGCATTGTGTGGGGAAGCATTGAGACGGGGCTGCGGCGAGGAAATCCTACATGTCAGCAGAGACCCTCGCCAGTGACACCGTCAGTTTAAACGAAAACAATGGGGGGAAAAGCAGACATAGAAATAAAATGCGGTTATTTCACCGTCACAGGGATGGCTTGGCAGCGTGTCAAACTGCACGACGCTTGCTCTCACGACTGCTGTGCTGGAGGTGCCAGAAAATCGATAAAAATAAAAGCAGCAATAGCAGCATAACTGTGACGCCGCGTGAGGAGTCGTTACTGTTGTTATTTTGAAGATGACTTTGGCAAAAGCGGGGCCAAATTCTGATCTCATGTAAAGTCAGCACGGTAAGAGCAACACCCTGTATTGTTACTATGATGATCCCCGTTTTCCAAGAGGAGAGCGGCAAAAAAGGATCAGGAGCTTTCCCTAAGCCCACAGCTAAAATAGAAACGTAAGTGAGAATTCAGGGTGGTTTCTCACGCTGTGACTGTGTTTCGGAAGCACCACAGGGACTGTTCCACCATTGCCAGGTGAAGGCAAACGCTTTTGTGATGTTCCTGGAGTGGGGTAATAGGCTGGGAACGGCCGATCCGAACCCGGGGAGTTTTAAGGTTGCTGGGAGATGTAAAAGGTCTGCATCTCAGACCAAGTCAGCTCAGCCCTTTAGTGGTTTTGAACTGGTTTTCATTTGGAGGAAAACTAAAAGCTTATAACATTTGGAAGCCCTTTACAACAGGAAATCAAAGGGGGATTGAGATAGTCCTGTATGAAGGACTTCAAGGTTCGCAGTTTTCCCTAGAGTGGGATATTTTTAGGTTTCCCATTTATTAACCTCTGGTGCAGCACGCTCACGTGGGGCTGGGGAGCGCAGACCCGATTTAAGTGCGCATTTTCTGATGCTGCTTCGTCACTGCGGTGGCCGCCAGAACAGAGCCTGGGATGTAGTGCTGTGAGGCAAAAACTACAGCTCTGGACTGTGTCTCAGCCACTTTCTTACTATAAAAAAAAATCCACGTACATAGACTAGTAAAGCCTGCACAACACAATTGCATTTATTTTAGGACTATTATGCCATAAGCCGCATATTAGCCCTAAAGTTTTCCTTCCCCCGCAAGCTAGGAGCGTGCACTCCCCTTCATGCAGGGGTACTCTCACTGCCAATGTGTTTGTTCTCCTTTTACCCTTTATAAACATTCCCTTCCCAGAACTTTGTATTTGTTTATCCCCTTAATATCCAGAGCTGTCAGTGATGAAAATCAAACCCCTTTCGGCAGCTCAGGGATGGTGAGCGGCTGCCCTTTTCCGAGCAAGCAGCTGAAATACAACGTGGTCAGCAGTGCTCTCGGTGTCCAAGCCTGTCACCGTCACAGTCCCACGACACCTCCGTCTGCCCGGACCCCGCCGGGGGCTCGACCACCAAGAGCAGCTGTCCTGGGACGAGATTTGGGGGCCTGGGGGAGTCGGCATGGCTAAAACCCCTCTCTCCCTTCGTGCCTCTCCAAAGCCCTGCCTGGGAGGGAGGCTGCTAATCTCTCTCTCTGAAAAGTGCAACCTGTTGATAGTCTCAAAATAAGCTAAAGGCAGGCTGCTGTCAGCAAAATCGGCTCCAGGCGTGAATGCTTTGAGCAGTCCCTTCTGCCTCTCCGTCCAGAAGATGGGGACAGGACAGGCTGTGAGATGTCTGTCCGAAAACCCTTGGGGCTGAGGCTCCTCGCAAGTCACCTTTGGTGACATTGCTGGAGAAGAGCGTGCGATGAGGTTGGGGTGCGGTGGCACGAGCCGCTTCCCTTCCTCCAGCAATTCCTCCCGTGCACTGTTGCAAGCCACTCGCCTCAACATCCGAGCTGTCGCATTTAGCAAAGCAGACAGCGGAGCCCGGGGAGGGCTCTGTAAGGATCTTGCAAAAAAGATACTGGGGACCGGTACCCCTCTACATCCCCATCAGTGGATCCTTGCGGAACTTGCTTCCTCAGCAGGCAGAAAGCGATCCCTGAATCAATACTGAGTTGGAGCAAAGCAGTGAAGTAGGAGAAGCTTCAGTGCAAGTTTTAATATGCTGGGCAAGTTTGATCAGAGTTGTGGTCACATGAGTCTCTGAATCACATCAGGTTAGGTACACACAAAAAATATCACCAAATATTTCTTATCAAAACTGGGACTTAATAGCCGACTTGTGAACCAGACTGAGCGTTGCAGCCCCACAGTGCTGTACCAAGCTGTTCTTTTGGCCCAATGGACCGTTACAAGCTTGCATTAAACTGAATTGAAATATTGGTTTGGAGGTCAGTGTCAGTGTGTGTGAGTAAAAGCCCAAGCTGTCCACCCTTGGCATCCAAGGGTTAAATAGCATCAGCGGATGCAGATGCTGGGGTACATTTTACAGAGCTCATGTCACTATCCATTTATATCAATAAGGTGCATTGGAATGGCTAAACCTTTTTTTATTAGCTAGCCAGCCCAAAGGACTGCGATTCCAGGCAGGTTTATTGAATTTCAAGCCGATAGTCGTTGTTGCTAAGATTAAGGATCCAGATGATTGTCAGGGTAAACATTGCAAGAGGTTAAGCCACCCTGTGAAGGCTCTCTCTGTGCGTGCACCCTCTGCAAGCTGGTTGCAACACAACCTCGTCCTGTGGGATTCGTTTCCCACCGAACAGCATGGACAGATGAGGAATGCAGGGCTCTGCAAGGGGCGAGTTGTTTGATTTGAAGTGAAATAAGAAGCAATGAGTGAGCTGGAGAGACACAGCGAGTCTCTTCTGCGGGAGCTGCATACGGGGAGGTGCTGGCAGAAGTGAAATAATTTGGCAGCCTGGAGAGCAAAGCAGATGATTGGAGAAAGGAGAGAGAGGAGAAAAAAAAAAAAACAAAACCACCAAAACTGGAGAGAGCCTGTGGAGGGTGTGAGAAGCAAAGATTTAAAATCAGACCTTGAGATAATGCTGACTCAGCAGAGCAGCTGTGTGTGCAGCCGGGGACTGCAGCAGGGTCACACGCGGCTCTCGGAGGTGCCATTGACCGCTAGCGCAGGCTGGGTGTTCCCTGTCCTTGGAATAAACCAAGACAATGCTCTGGAGCCTGGAGAGAAGACAGAGATCACTTCTGCCTGCCAGACCTATGCGTGCCGTCACCATGTGGGACATTTCCAGCAAACGTGGGCTGGAGCATTGCACTTGCGGGTGTAGCAGGACGCTTCACTTTGCGGGGTGTTTGAAACGAAGCCACAACCTGTTTAATCCCCCATCAGCCTGTGCAGACTGATACCTGCGAGGAGAAGCCACACGCTCCCAAGATGAGTTTCTGGGAGCCCGATGGCTGTCCTTAAAGTCTTCTTCCCTGGATGCCACCAGAGACCCCCAAAAGGCACACCGGCTGCCTGCCGCTGCCTGTCCACCCCAGCTGCCCACCCACAGCTGGGGGGTACGGAAACACCCCTCGTCTTCAGCCCTTCGGAGATGTCACACGTCGGGCTCTTCCCCCGTCCTGGCCCTGCTGTATGGCCTGGTGGCCACATCCCTACCCTCCTTAATCCAGGGGCTTTTCCCCTGCTCTGCCCCTCTCCGAGGTAGGGAAAGGGATGCATCGTGAGCGGTGTGGGAGCTTTCAGGATAAACAGCCACATCCTAAAATAAATACGAGCTGAGGGCTTTCATCTACTGGGGATGGCAGAATTTTAGTCAACATTAGGGCATTATTACTACAACTTTCAGGCAAGCTCTTTCTCAGTGGCACGTTGTCTTACTTCAGGGGAAGGCTCAAATAGGGGGACAAATCAGCCATTCTTAATTCTGCTTTAATACAGCCTGTGTGCTCCTGCAAGACAGTGCTGACACAGTGCTGCGTCTGACCAGTCCAGCCACATCTAGAGCCTGATTTGTATGGCTATCTCCTCGCAATTCCTGTGGTAGTTTTCGTTTTCCAAAGAGCATGGTGCAAGCTCCGCTCTGGGTATATTCCGCTGCAGAGATAGGGTGGGTGGATCAGACACATATCGGTGTATTAAATATGCAGCACACGTTACAGAATTGAGTGGCTCTATAGCTTTTACTGGCCTTTGAAATAAAAAGCAACATACATATGTATTCCAGATCCTATATGCACATCCAGCAACTTTGGAGTGGAAAAGCAATTGAGGGTCTCAGGATACTTTATAAACAGAGATAACCCTATAGGGGGTAGTTAAGTGTTATTATCCCCATGGTACGGTTGGTCACTCCAAAGCCCAGGAAGGTGAACTGCCTTCCTAAATGCTAACTCCTGGTCTACAGCTTGGCTTGTGGGACCACGTCCAGCTCTGTCATAATAAAGTGATAACTACCCCAGGGATCTTGTGCTTTTGCAGAAATGTGATTCCCCTCACGCAGCGTGCTGGATGTCCAGATCAAACATCATGAAGAATGCAACCTGTGGTCAGGGAGGTTTGGCCTCCGCCAGCCCTGAAAGGCCTCTGCGTAGTAATTGTGGCATAAATCATTTCATTCATCAATAAGAGAAAAACATTTGTGGTGTGGAAAGCAGCAGTTACATAAGAAATTGGATAGGAGGCAGGTAGGTATTGACTTTAAGATGTTGCATGGAGCCAATGCCTTTAATCAACAAGGGAAATGTTTAAATGTTAATAGAACTAACAATGAAACCGGAGTCGTGTTTTGACAAGTATTTCCAAACATTCCAGGAACACTGCGATGCTCTAGCAGCCTCTTTCCTAGGGAGGGAATTGATTGCTCAAGTTATAGTGCAGTTTGCAACGCGCAAACAGCCTTGCCAGCGCCTGCCGAGCTGGGATGCTGCGGTGGGCAGGGATGGCTGGTGGTCCTGGCGGCACTGGGGGAGATGGGCAAATGAATATTTTGAACAAATGAGAGCGCTTTCTTCCTAAACTGGACAAACATCCTGCAGGCTGCTTAGAAGAGAAGTGAACTCAATGCTGCGAGCTGTTCCTGGGATAGAAATTCTGTTCTTTATTATCCTTTTATATGAAGAAATTGCTCACAATGCATTTTTCCAGAACTTGGTGATGTTCCCCCTCCTCTGTTGCATTTTGCCCCACTTTTTTTGTGTATACTTTTAACACAGGTCAGCTCTATCTGTTCCGAAAGAAAAGCCCGAGTCATTTAAAACGTGACCAGAAGAGTGCTGGGGGACAGATCCGTTGTTGAGGATCAGCCCTGCAAGGCCTGCATGGCTTTGCCGTTCTTTTCACGGCTAATTTTGCTTTAGGTCAATAGATCAGATGAATCATTAATAAGCATTTGGAAACAGGGGATGTCAGGTACCGCTGATCTTGAGCACCGTGTAAAAGATTCACCCACCAGTCAAAGGTTTTTATTTATGGAGAAGACCCAAGGTTTACCCCCAGATTTGCCATTAACTGCGTGACTCTAGAAACTCCCCACTCTCTTTGAGCACCTCCTGCCTCTGCAATGCTTTGTCACCCATGTCTACTTAGGTTGAAAAACCCACATAACTTCAAGAGAAGTTAGCAAAGCACCTGAGTTAGGAACCTGACTGGACCTGTGCTGTCCCTACGGTCAATGGAGAGAGCTAGATACCTCCAGAATATGACTTTTTGAACTTAAATTGCTTCTGGTGGTGCCTGTCTCTGTACGCTGATAAAGGAGGGATCCTGGATGCTCAGCTGCTGAAGGGGGGGTGTTTTCACCCCATTTTAGCAGCCTGCGGTGTTGCTTTCTCTGGGTGGAGTGAGGCTTCAGGGCTTTGCCATGCGGGTGTAAAGAGAAACAGGATGCCCCTTGGCCCATGAGCACTCGCTTGAAGTGCCGGAGCTGGTCCAAGGTGCAAGATCCACGGTGGCTGAAGGCTTTGTTTCTCCGAACCATCACCTTGCCCGAGGTCAGGGTCTGCCCCCTCCATTTCACACACAGCGCTGTTTCACTTTTGTGCATCACCTTTAAATCTGAAAGATCATAGAATCATAGAATATCTCAAGTTGGAAGGGACCCTTAAGGATCGTCGAGTCCAACTCCCAAGATCACATTTCTTTGTAAGTCACAAATATATCTCCAGTACTAGTGAAAGGTAAATAGATACTTCTGAAAGCATTTTTACAGCATAACTCCAGTCTTCCTTAAAAATACACAGCCAGAATAGCCAGTGGTTTTCAGTCAGTGGTTTTCAATCTTCTTCATTTGCCGACATCTACATTTTTTCCAGCAGAGCTTCAGCCCCTTGTATAGTTAAATTGAAGCCTACTGATAATAGGCTTATTTTTCTTGTTAAGTTTTGTAGACCATTCGGAAGAAGTCAGTGTACCCGGAGACCCACAGACTAGAGTGAAACTGGTTGAAAACTACTATATACTTATTCTTCTGTAACTAAATATGATTTTTCTTTTCCATATATTTGTACACACTGTCTACTTCAGTCTCTATAGTGTTTGGAATCTGTGGACCTGCTAATTAGCGGGGACAGAGTTTTGCTCCAAGGCTGAATCTAAATATTATTTAGGCATTTTCAACTATTTAGTGTTATCCCTATGTGGAGTGTAACTACGACAGCAACTGGGAACCAACACTAATGGACAAAATCAAGTTACTCCTCTTAATCATTAGTTTCCTAACTTGATGCAATGAGGGGAAAAAAAGAGTTTAAACGAATAAGGAAAATAGTGTTAATTGTCAAAAGGCTTAATGTAGTTTACCCAGAAATTGCTTCTTAATTGCTCATGGTGGGCTCACGGGACACAGCATGCAAACAGTGCAGATCTTACCAATTTCTCTAGCCTAGCACTGGAATGCAAACCTCGTTTTTTGGGAGGAAAACTGTACAGAGCTAGGCACTTCAGAAACAACAACAAGCAGGCGGCTGCAGTATCCACTCTGGTTCATACAAATCACTTGATTGTGACAGCAATTTTGTGTCCTTCTCCAAAATTCAGGCGTAGTATTAATCATACGCCATGGTAAGACAAAAGGGTTGCATATTGCCAGGAATATATTAGCTCCTCTTTCAATTGAGAACACAAGTAGGAACTTGGTTGAAAAGGGCATATTTTCTCTGTGGCTGTTGATGCCTCAAACCATAGAAATATGAAAATATTTGTAATAGTTTGTATCTTACTATACAGTGGAATGGCGATAATCCACTGTCAGGCTGGTTTCTCTACAGACAGCTGTGCAGCTAGGCTACAAGGAATATCTGTACATGTTAATAGTATACCAAAATCAAACATTCTGAACTTTGAAAATATATTCCTTTTTGCAGCTGACAGTGCTAAAGTTAACCTGGGAACGAGACACCACTCTGTCTGCAAACCAACAGCAAATTAAAACCACTATTTGCTTCCAGCTAACTGACTGGCTTAGGGTAATAAGAAAGACAAGAACACTACAGAAAAGTTATCATTTTTTCTTGAAAGCTGTGTGACAAATTTCCAGTCACTTCTTTGCCAAAATAGTTTCATAAATACTGGAGACATTTGATTTTATCCACCTTGAATTCATAGAAATGTTGAAGCATGTTCTCACAGGTAGCCACAGTTAATCTGTGTAATCTTGAAATGGCTTCCAGCTTTTAGAAGTTTACATTAAGTAAAGATTATCCAATTATAGTTTTCTTTAAAGATAAGAAAGATAAGCTTGATAGAAAGACATGCTAGATGAGTAAAGTATGCTACTTATATTTCATACATTTTTTTCACGGTACGCCATGAGATGAGTCTAAAATTAAAACACAGATTTTGACTACACAAGAGTGCATGACATAACACAGTAATTGAGGCATAAACACAACAAATGATGACAACCATTGGTCATAAATATTACTGCTACCTAAAACACATCGTGGCACTATGGCTTTCATCCAGAGTTATACATTAGCTTTCAAAATGCCTCACTTTATATTTTGATTTCAGCCAATAATTACCTGTGGCCTGACTCAGCCACTTGAAAATAAATGTTGACTTTTCAGTAAATTGTAAGCATTATTGGAAGGTCTGAAGTCTGACAAATGGCTGGTTATGGATCATTTTGCAGGAGGAATATTGTGTTCGGAGAAAAGAGAAGAGCATTTGTAAGTTTGGTGTTAGGAATGGGCTCATGTGCTAACTTTAAATTCAAGTTCTTTTGGTCTCTGACAATGGGTGAGTTATATTATATTTGCTTCTACCTCATGCAGCTTTGAAAAATATTCCTTTTGTAAGCAGGCTTGGATGTATTTAAGAAACCTGGTGAATATTGCTCCTGATAAGGCCAAACATTAAGTTAATATCCAGTTCAATTGTATCACTAAAGTGTTTCATGGAATGATTTGAAAAATAAATATTAGTGTAATGTGTCAAACTGGCAATAAACACAATTTAAAATAAGGTGTTGTGGCTTATCATAATGAACCGCCCAGCTGAATGCAAAAGAAAAGCCTACCTGCAAATAAAATACAGGGTATACCTAAAGGAAATGGTATTTCACTCGGGGATGCTTAAACTCTGGAGCATCATTTCCATCCATGGAGGGTTGTCCCTGCAGTTGGTTGTACCTGCTCTGCTGCATCCAGGAGAACAGCTGCCCAGATGCTGCCCTGAGCCCACCCTGCTCTGAGAATCTGTGTGGGCAACTGCTGGAAATATAAGAATTACACTAAGCAAACAGCATGGCCACATCACCAATGGCTCATCTGGTTGGAATCAGCAGCTTAAGGCCGTGATTTCAGTCCAACATTGGTCTAAAAGGCAACAAATAATAATTTGCCATGGGGATTCTTTGTGCTTTCCTCTTCTTTTCTTCAAGTTCTCTGGCTTCCCTTTCTGATCAACGTCGAATTGAAGAGGCGTTTTCCTTTAGCGATCTTCTGCCGATGTCACGCTGTGTGTTTTGCAGATGGTCGAAGGGTTTTCACGTTCTTTGAGAAATGGCTGCCTCGTTGTTTGCATCTGGGGAGCCTCGGTGATGGCCGGTGCCCATTGAGCAGAGCTGGAGCAATCCCATCTCCAGCCGGTCCCTGGCTGCCAGCGGATGCCGAAATGCTAACCATATGCTTGGGTCTGAGAGTGAATAAGGAAAATTCCCCAAATCAAACAGTGTCTTGCAGCGTTTTTAACATCACAAGTGTTTATTTTTTTGCTTGATGATGTTGGAAAACTTTAAAAGATCTGTGAATTTAACTGAATGGGGTCAGTGAAATTTTCAGGGCAAAATTCATTCTGCCAAGAGACTGACACTTATTTGGGAAAAAACCGAGAAAGGTTTGGACTTTAACTGTTTCCTTGTCAAAGGTACTTCTGGAGGAAGACTGAAAAATGCTATTTTTCCTTTGGTTATTGTGCGCAATAGCCACTTGTCCTTATTCTGGCTCCTTTTATTCTGTCACACTCAGTCTTTTTCCCAGCCTGTACTTGAAATGCCTCAGCCTCACCTGGTGTTTGCAATGAGCCACATGAGAGTGAATAAAAAGGTAGTGCCATTGTCACGCCTGCAGACTTATCTTTACTTATATAAAGCCTCTGTATTTTGGGAGCTGGCTGTGCTCTGACAGCACAGGTCACCTCTGGCAAACTCAGATTAGAAGACCTGATGTTCTTTGGGGAAAAAATATGCTGCTGGGCATTACCTGCCCCATGGCAGTGGGGAGCACAGGGGCATCTTGAGGACTGTTATGAGAGAGGATCTGGGGTCAGAGGTGTGAGAGATCCATGCTGAGATCTGCAAAGAAAGCAAGTGGCCTCTAAAAAGGAGAGGTCTTGCCTTGCCAAAATCACCTGGTATTACTTTCGGGGTACTTGCTTCAGTACTTGCTGTTTTCTGTGTGTCCCACCTTGGTATGTATTGTATTTTTTACTTTCTGAGGATGCTAAAACCTTAAAGGGAAAGCCCGAGGACTGCAGCTCTGTGAAAAGGTGATAAAAGCTAACCCTTCTCTTCCCCGAAGCTGTGTGTATGGCCTTTCCACCTGGGCAGAAAATACAAGAAGTGGGCTCCAGGCAATTTGGGTCAGAATTGGTGAAAAGTTAGTTTTCACTTCTCACCTCTTCATATTCACAATAAGTTTAGAAATTACCTGCACCAACTCTATTTTTAATTCCAGATGAAAGACATTGTAGGCGGAGGAACTGAGCCGAGGGTTTCTCAGAAATGGGAGAAGGTGCAAGAAAACAGGGAGAAGCTGAGTGGGCAGATGGAGTGAGGGTCTCTGCTTACATATTCCTCACAAGGGATCATTTCCACCCACCAATGCAACGCTATACCTTGGCGGTGCAACGTGCCGAGGGAGTACCGGAGCTTAGCAGAAAGGTGAGGACTGTGTCCCGAGTCAGTGCAAATGTGAGAAGAAAACAGCACAGGCATCAAACCACTACGGTGCTTCCTCACGAAGCAGCCAGCCGTTGCCCCTGCAGTCTCAGGTGCCCTTTGCCCACAGATCTTCCTCACGAAGTGGAGAGGAGGGTTCAAACACTGTCAGTCTCTGCCTCCCTGCTATGACTTCTTTGGGATGCTGTGAATCTTCTAAGCGAGGAGAGGGTTTGATCTTGTTTGTTTGCAGTTATTTTTCTCTGCAGCTCTTCCTCAGGATTTTGTTAGCATTGCAAATTCCCATTTCACAATCAGCATTCTTCCAGCAAGACGGACAAAGGCATTCGAAACTAGCTGCATTTATCAGTAATGCTCGAGCTGGATGAAACACAGGGCTGGATCCTCTGAAGGGAGGTTACGCCATAAGTCCATCCACCCCGGGGGAGCTGCGCTGATTTACCACAGCTGAGGATCCCCTTGGTGGAATTTAATCTGGTGAAGCTTTGGTGATGCTCTGATCAAAGGCAGCCCCTGCGGAGGCCAAATTCAAAAGGCTGAAGGAGGGAAAGACCATGCTCTTGGGGCGTGCTTCCTTAGGAGATGGCCGGAGAGTCCCGGCTCAGCCTGTTGCACAGCAATGCTGTTGCAGATAACAACCATCTGCATACTTGGCAGTCTCTCTCCAGTTGCATGTCCACCCCTGAGGCAATCGCTGTCCCTTGGATGGCCTGTTAGACCAGGTTTAGGCAGTACTGATAAGATTAAAGAGGTGAAAGAAAAGATAGGGCGTTCGCCCTTGAAAGCGCATTTGCTCAAGGGCCATTACACAAAGCAGCGCTGGGGAAGCCCTTTGCTCCCAGCTCTGCGCCTGGGCGGCCGTGTCCACCTCCAGGGTTCGGCACGCAGGACCAGGCAGGTTGCTCCAGCAGCTGGGAGCGTGGCTGCGTCCATGCAGGCATGTCCTTGGGGGTCCAGCAGGTTTTAAACTCTCAGTTGATGCTCCAGCATCAAACTGGTTGCAAATGAGGAGCTAGTGGTGATATTTTCAAAAAGCGGGCTGGTTTTTGGTTTGGTTTGTGTTTACCCAGCTGAGCTTCAGTCACTTAGTTTTAGCTCTGAAGGCACTGAAGGGCAGTAGTGGAAACAAGCTGAAAAATGAATTATTTCCTTTTGTCTTCAGTGCTTCTGCTTACCCACTTACAAGACTTTGAAGAATCTGAATTTGGATGCTTCCCTCACCATCAGGCGCTTAAGGCAACTTCTTGGTCATCCCTGTCTAGCTTGAGCTGCTCTTTGCATGTCCTCGGAGTTGCTTAAACCCCATAAATGTTCCCTCCCAGCTTTCTTTGATGAGTGGCTTGCAGCCATCCCCATCTGTGTTTTTTTTCCAATTGTCTGGTGGCAGGACGATCTCTGCAGATTCTCTGCTTTCATTTCTAGCACATATCTGCTGGGTGCCTCTCCCTGACTGGGTGGTGCTGGAGACTCAGATCTGATGAACTGTCAGAGTCCACTCTGCCATCACTGTTGTGGCTGTAACACAGAGCAGACTGATCCAAACCATGTATCTTTAGCAGCAGGTGCAGGTTCAAAATAGTGGCAAAACCCACCCAAAGAACAGGGTAAGTATGGGGGTAGTTACCCCCCAGTGCTGCTGGGTTAGACTGCTGTTGATTCAATGTTTAAAGCTTCTTCAGGGTATGTCTACTACAGGTTATCTCCACTATAGAGGAGCCTTTGATCAAGTTCTGCACTGTCTGCAATAAATTCATTTAATCAGATACATCATTCTTCCCAAGGAACTTGCATCCAAAGTAATTTGGCTGGCTCTCTCGACCTTCAGAGGGTTTTTCTGGTTTTCTACCCATTTCTTAACATGGGAATAACATAGGAACTGGAGCCTCAGTGATGGGACTTTAAGCTGTAGATTTTTGAGGCTCAAATCTTGGTTAACACTGCTGTGCTGACTGCAGATGTGATTTCCTTCCAGACATTCCTACTGAGCTGCACATTGCTGCCAAGATATGTAAATTGCCTCACTTAGATTCCTTCGCTTTCTAATATCACATTGAGTTAGGCATTACCTGGCTTCTCGTTAAGTTTGCTTTTTTTTTATAGCTAATTATTTAACCTCCTCTTTTGCTGATCTGGACAACATTTTGAGCTCTGCTTATATGTCAGTACAGCTTTCATCTAAAAAACTGCACTGCTAGTAAAATCTAAGTGATGTAGGGTACTGCTGCCGAGCCACATAAGGCCTGTGTTGCATCTATGTACGCTTTTTCTCCCGCTGAAGTCCTGGGCAATGCCAAGGAGGAGAGGTGAAGGAAAACATCCTCGTGTGACGTCAGTGCCTGTGTGAAGGCATTTGACTACGCACTCTGCACCTTGATGTAAAACATTAGTAATGCTCATTCGTTTTGCTGGCATAGAGAAACAGGGTGAATCACCACAATGACATTAGCTGAGACAAATAAAGAGTATTTAACAAGGCCTTCACAGCCAGTGACCTCTGTAGATATGCCACAGTCAATACTGCTGGTCATATTTTACTAGCATCATTCATACAGAGAAGCATCTCTTTCCTTAAATAGACCAGCTAACTTTAGGGAAAGAACCTGGAAGAGTAAAGTCCAGGTAACAGTTTGAAGGTGAATCTCTCTCCCATGGAAACAACTAAGTTAAGCACCTCAAAGCCTCAAATGGGAATCAGTTCAAGCAATCTGAATCTGACCTTGAGTGATTGTTCTTCTTCAAACCCTGTGTGGCAAACATGTTAGATTTTCTTTACAAAAGGAAGGTGGATATTTGATGACAAAGCTTTTTCTCAGTTGTTTAATTAAGACAATTAATGATTAATTCCATCAGCAGTTTCTATTTTCTTTGTTGGTGGCCTGTGGCTGAAGGACAGCAAAGGTCCTGCTGGCTCAAAGCATCTCAGTGCTGGGAACCACTTATTGTGCATTTAGCTTTTGTCAGCATTTCCAATAATTTGACCAATTTCTCATATGAATTATTCACCCTCCCTCTTCCCCAGCAATCGATATTTGCAGCAGCATATTTCTTTGGGTGAGCTGGACCTTTCCAGTTAATTTGGGTGCCCGTGGACTATGGCTGGGCCACAGCGGTGTGCTTCTTCAGAAGAAAATAAAAATGAAAGTCCCAGGATGCACAGATCCTTTAAATGCTTTTGGGACCCTCCAGTCTCCAAAGACCACGGGTCTGCTTGCAAGATTTGTCCATATGCCACTTGTTGTTGCTCATGGAAGTTGTATGTTTAACTTCTGGGCTTCCAGAAAGATACCAGTGTAAGAAATAGTGCTAAAATCTGTGTTTTACTTTAAGTTCACTATCATGTACAGCTTTGAGCACTTTAGAAACTCCTTACCTAATCAAAACTGAAAGTAAAACATTTCTGTAGGAAAAGGTACTCAGGAACACAACATCCACCAGCCCACGGCTCTGTCAACCCCCCTGTCGAAACTCTGTCTATAGCAGTGTCTAAAGCCGTACCCCATCATGGCTGCAGGTTTGTTTTCATCAGGGGGTATGGGTGAGTATGTCTCTGAGTATATAAACTACAGTCTTGTATCAAAAAATACATTTGAAGAGTGGGATGTATCTCACTCAATTTTGAGTGACTACAAGTTTGTCTTCAAGTAGTTACTTTATAGGAGTAGGGGTCCCCTCCAAAGGGAGCAGGACTCGTGTCCCTGACAGGGTGAGTGGCAGAGCTCCTGGGACCTGATGAAGGGGATTTTCAGACTCCTTGGATACATCCAGGGCATGTCCTTGACTGAAACATTGCTGGCTTTAGGTCAAAAAGTTGATTCAGTAGAAGTCTAAACTTCTGTCCTTATGGTGTTTAGGAAACATCCTGATTTACTTAATTTAAACAAAGGCAGATATCCGGTTAAAATCCCTGGAGCTGCAGCCAATAAGTGCCTTATTTCAGCACTGTGCTTGCAACGACGGCTACCCACCATAAAAACACAGTTCAGGGGAATAAAAGTATTAAGAAAATAAGTGGATGTAATACTTGAATTAGATGCAGATTTGAAATATGTGAGGAAAGATGGAGCAAGTAGAAAGAGCTGACAAAGAATAAATAGACAGAACCTGGTAACAGCATGCTTAAACCAAGCTGCTGCATAGGGTGTGTTTTTATCTTGTATATGTGGTTTCTTCCCTCCCACTGAGTAGGTGAGAAAGGGACTTCCACCACCGGCTGCCTCAGAAAGAGTCTGTGAAAGGGTAGAGAGCATGAGGGGCTGCAAAAGGAGCTGCAGGAGAAGACCTCGCTGTTGTCAGTGGATGCACTGATCAAGATTGGCTATGGGCACATTAGGGACAGCGATGAGGTGATTTGAGGCACATTAATGCCTTCTCAGGCTACACCTGCAAGTTGTCCATACCTGCTGGCCAGCCAGATACTTCATTGTCTCCAGCACCATTATCTAAGTATCTCACTAACATGAATGGGTCTGTCAATACACATTATCATGGTTTTGGAAAGGTGGGGAGAGGTTAGATCGTCCTGCCTGGGCTCATACTGGAGATCTGGCATAAACCCCCAATCTCCTGAAACCCACATCTTAAAGAAAAGTGTATATGAAACTGTAAAAAATTTGGGTTGTAAAAGACCTTGAGAGGTCAATGAGTCCCAGCCCCTCCATTGCTTAATGAAAACAGTCGATCTTGCCCCTCTCCTTTACATGGGTCTGGGTCAGGGAGGCAATGGGTGTTGATTCCTGCAGCCTTTCTGCGTGCCGACTATGTTTTGAAAGCTGTGGCTGGGCATCTACCTACCTGTGGACAAATTATTTCTCTTCTTTAGCTGAGTTAAAGCAGAGCAGCAAAGAAGATGCAACTGCTGTGGTGGAGCTGGTGTTTTGGCACAGCCTCACCGAGAGATGCTGGTGCTTCAAAAGGTCTTGTGTCTTTAGGCCTGTTCTTTGGATGAAAAGCACTTCAGACCATGCCTTCCTTTAGCCTGGTGTCAACAGAGAGGGGAACACGCCATGGGACAAGTCCTTCCTCCTTTTGGAAACGAAACTGGTTTGGTAGTGGGCTAGGTGGAGGAGGGTGGTTTCTTGGTTTATTTTCTGTCTCTAGTGGCTGGGGTTTTCCAAGGCATTTCTCCAGCTAGGAAATCACGTGTGAGAAAACAGCCTGACTGCAGCCCAGAATCGCACCCTTTGTCGTTGCTGTTGTTGGGACCGAAGAGATCATCGGAGAGTCGATGGGTCTGGACAGATGGCAGGATCAGATTTGGTGTCCCCTGCTTGGGTGCTTTGTAGGAGAGACTCTAGCACTGCTAGACTTGAGTCATGTTCTTTCCTTTGCTTTAGGGTAATGATACTCGCTGGAGTCATCCTGGCTCTGAGGTTAGACTCATCTGGTATAAAAAAAGGCGAGTTCAGAACAGGCCACCCTCAGACTCTAAACAAGAATGCTGTCGCTCGGTTTATGAATTCAAGATGTCAGGTTTTACATCCCGAGATCTATTTTCTGCTATGGTTTCTATTCAAGAAGGGCTGTGCCTGTGTAATGAGTAGCAGCTGATGAGGTCTTACAGCTCAGCATTACGCAACCGAAATCAATAGCCTGTATGCAGGAGCCCCTGGCATGGCACAGTGAGGCATAAAACCTGGGGCCAGTCCCATTTCTCGGGCCTCCACATCATCCCTGTGCCTGTCTGACATCTCTTGTGTATGGACAGGGACGGGGGTTTTTTGCCTTTTCTCCCAAACAGAGGGCAAGCCATGAAACCTGACCCTCCTGATTTTCTTTCCAAAACCCCTAAAATCTATTGGTGGGGATACTACGGTGCCCCTGGGGACAGAGCTGTGCCTTAGCAGTGACCGTGCTTCATCCTCCAGGCAAGGTAAGTCTTGTGGGTACAGATAATATCATTTATTAGATCTTTTAGTTTGGTCTAATAAAAGATCTCACCTCTCCCCACATCTGGTTCATGTCCTGAGGGCACTGTGGGTACCACAGCACCTAACCACCCTGACTGGGATCAAAAAGCCCAGACCCCACAGGAACCCTCTTCGCAGCCAACTCAATGTGGTCTCTCTTAATCCCCTTGATCTTGCTAATTCCCCCCAAGAAAAGGGTGCCAGGGAGCTGATGAGTTGATCTAGGTAAATAATGGCATTTCAGGTTCCAAGAATGATAAATAAATTGCTTCAGGTCAAACCAAAACAAATTATCTGCATTTTCTTGGCAAACTGGGAAAAAAAAGGAAAAGATCCCTACAGGGTCAACCCCAAATAGTTTCTTCAGTCCAAACCCAAAATGTTTTATTGTATTTATTAACCTTTTCATTTAACTTTGTTTTCTTTTAATTTATATTTGTCTGTAAAACAAAAAGGCTGTTTTGAGACACAAATGTGAAAATGTTGAAATGAAACATTTCGGTATTTCAGAAAAAACCCAACCCATTTTATTTAGAAGATGTTGAAACAATGTGTTTCGAAATTTTTTCAAAATTCCCCTCCCACTCTTTTCTCTTTCTTTCTTCCCCCCCCCGCCCCCCCCCGGCTGAAACTATTAGCTCAGATCACCCTGAATTTGCAAAGAATTTAATGTTCCAAAATCTTTGATTTCTGGCGTACTTGCTGTTAGTCAAAAAAACCCAAACAAACAAATAAAACCAAATAAAAAGTGCTCTGTGGTACCTGTGAGAACTGGTTCTGGATGTTGCTGTGATACCAGTGAGGGAGGGAAGAGCGGCTGGGTACCTCTGACATGGTGGACATTCCGTCAGCCCAGGTCATGGGCAGTAGATAGCTCTGCCTTTCAAACCTTTCTTGCAACCATTACATCAAGATAGATTTCCCCTACTCTGGGAGGTGAATGCCAAATTGGTGTTGCCTTCCTGTCCTCCTCTTCAGCAGTCCAAGCCTCCAGCAAACCTGGTGGGAAAGGTGACTTGCTTACTAGCTCAAAGTGAGGAGCTCCCCAGCGATGTAGGAAGGGTGATGCAGTTGGTGAGATCGTTGCTTGGTATTGATGAGAAATTCTTGAGGAGTAGCAACTCCAGCAGGTTTTTTGGTGCGATGCATTTACATGTCAAGTTTTGTTGGCCATTTGCAGAAGACAGGGTTGTTCCAGAAAAGCCTGCTGCTGCTTGGCAGAAGGTGTCACATAGTTTGCAACCCAACCCAACACGTGCAACACCAGCCATGGCCCCAGACACAGGAGGTATTTGTGGTTTGATACACATCACAAGAAGCATGCTGCTGGTGGCAGATGTAGGACAAGTGAGTTTGTGATAATTATGTTTAACCCATTTCCACAAGCCCCGTGGCCCTCAGACCCTGTGGTGCAATCTGTTTGGAGCTGATCCTGGCCATTTGGCCTTGCTGTGTGGTCAAATGTGCCTTTCGGATAAAAGGCCCTGGGATGTCACCGCCTTGGAAAGTGCAGTCCAGGATGCTCATGAGCATCACAGCCAGCTTCACCATGTGTTATGCCCTGAGGGGTGCAGCCCTGGGTTATATGTCTCTAAACAGGGTATCCTCTCCTTGCAACACCCAAAATGGAAAGAAAAGAAGAAGGAGCAGGAGAAGGCGAAGGAGCATGACCCCTGGTGAGATCACTGTCTCATATCATACGGGCTATGAGAGACGAAAGCCAGCTTTGAAGATGACTGCTTTCACTCATACCCAGCTGCTGCTCAGACCTTTCTCTCTTCTCCTCTGTGCTTGTATTGCCCCTGCTCTGTTCTTGCCCACAAGAACAATGACATGAAATATGAGAGCGAGGATAATAAAAAAAAAAGAAGTGTTTTTTTCTTTGAATAAAGCAACAAAGTAGCCAACAAATTGGTTCTTTGAAACTGATGGGGTGGAAGGAGTCAACTGGAAATAATTTTTGCTATACAGCCTTAAGACCTTTTCCCTGGCAAACAAGTCATGTATTTTCTTTTGCATTTATAAACACCAAGTTGCCTTTTTATTTCAGTAAGTTTGGGCAAGTAAGAACAGATTAGTCTGTGGGGCAAAGGGTGGTGGCAGTGAAGGGGAGTATAAGTGTAGTTAGGTTTTTTTTACTCTGCTGTGAGAGAGAGCTTAGTGAATGCGGGGGGGGTGTGATGGGGAGGGATGAGGTTGTTGTGTACGATGGTGCTGCGTGCCCCTCACGCGTGAGGAAAAATGAGACGTCCATGGTCCTCGCTGGCGTACAGGGCGACCCCAACCATCTGCAGGTCCCCCAGGGAAATTTTGAGGCCGTGTTCTTGTTGCTGCCAGATTTTTACTTTTTGTCTCTATATTCATAGACAAGAGTATCTTCTGCCACAATAGCAGCAAAGTTTGGTTACAAACTCCGGTGCACCCCTGTTCTAGGGGTATTTGCTGTGATGGCTGTAGGCACACAACATGACTGCGAGGACAGGGAATTGTATTTCACCCCTGAGAGAAGAGTTACAGCTCCACAGAGGCATTTAAGGGGCAGCAAGTGGGAAGATGCTTGGCTCAGCCACGGCATGGGTGCTTCAGGGTCTGCCAGCCCCGTGCATCCCACCTTCACCGGTGATTTGGACCTCTGGACCTCCGCCAGAGCCCTGCCATCCCACCTTCCGCCGAAATTAAGTGACTCAACCAGGATCATGCAGGAAGTTTGTGGTGAGGGGGTGAGTCCAGAACCTCCCTCCTTCCCTTCCCCTCCTTTCCTAACCACAGTAGTAGTCCTTTTTCTTTAATCTGCTGATTCACACGCAGCACAGTGGTGCACACATGCATTGAAGAGGTGTAGGATATGACTGAAGGAGGATACAAGGAAGAAATTCGGTTTCGGTAGCATTTCACACCCACATCGCACCACTTGGAATAACTGCATGCAGTGCAGAGCAGTGGAGAAATAGGCTCCCTTACCATGGGACTATTATATTACATATCCCATAAAACAAGCCCTTCATTTTGTTCATTAAAATCAGGCGTGCTTGTTTGTTGGAGTTCAACTGTACAGTATTTCTTCTATTTGTGGGTTTAGCTATAAAACCGAAAGAAAATTTTTCTTATGGTTAATTTTCCTTTTAATTGCTTGTAGTGGAGTCCTTCTGACTCCAGACCATTTCTATAATTACTGGACCACATTCTTCCCCCTGTACCTCTTTTATAGGGTAGGAGTACTATTTGCCTCCCCTGCGTCCAGAATCCTTGTTGAGATGAAGCTGTAGAAATGTAACCACAAATTAAGGCTGTCAGCTCTCGTATTCGTGTGTTTGTTATTCCTGTTGCCAAGTTGAAAATGGCCTTCTCTTTTTTTTTTTTTTCTCCAGAAACAGAATAAAATTTTTAAAAAATCGAATCAAGCCAACTTTCTTGCAATCTGTGTCTGAGGTTGGATGGAGAGGCTGTGCTCTGGTTGCAGCGAGAGGATGGGGACTCCGAAGCAGTGGGGTGAGAGTCCTACCTTGCCCACCAAGTTGGTTTTCAGAGATGGTTGGAGATGTCTGCTCTTCAGGGCAGGCGAAGGACATCATGGGAAGGCAGTATTTGGGATGTTTTTAGTCTGCACTCCCACTGCAAAAGGAAAGCAGCACCTCAGCTCCAACCCCAGCTAGCGTGTCTCTGTCTCTCATCAACCTCCTTCCCCCTTTTTGGGCTGTTGGTGCCTCAAGTCATTTTTTGCTGTGCCCCATGTGCCAGAGACCATTCTCTGCCAAGGGCTCAGCTCACTACAGCTGTGCACAGTATAAGTAAAAATTGAATTTCACTCTCCACTCAGTGCCTTTGTGTTTCCAAATGTGATCTCAAGGCATGACTTCAAGACTGGATTAAACCGACCCACAGGACCTGCACCCTAATTTTGAACAGTCCAAACTGCACTGAATCAAATTCCCCTTGGTTTGGCTGAAGTTTGGTTACTGCTGCCAGCAAGGTGGCAGAGGACTCCCCAGGACTGAAGAATTCCGCCATGGGTTAGATCAGCCATGAGCAAGCATGACTGGCAGTAACTTGGGTGAAATAAGTTGACAAGCCCAGATCAGCTCCTACCTCTATATTCATCTGCCCCTATAATTACAGGAAAAGAGCAAGTTTGCCACAATGGCGTAGCAGGTGGGCCAATAAAGAAATGTCATGAGGATAGACTGTGTCAGAGCACACAGGGTGACGCAGCATCTGCTCATGATATGAGAGCATCTAGCGATGTCAGTCTGGACTCCTGTGGGATTAAATCCTGGAGGAACTGTGGATGTCTTTCCAAGAAAGCACAGCGAGCCTCCATGGGCATCTTACTGCAGAGAGGCAGCGGATGGGGCAGGCACGTTACAGCTGAGCGCTTCAGAGGCATTTGCCCCAACCAGAAACAGCCCAGATGTGGCTGGTCCTGTTGAAAAGGATGTGGTGGCCATGCTGGTTGGGTTGGAGGTAGGTGTCTCTGGTGACCCTGCAGTGGGGACCACAAGGGACACTGCCCAGTCTGCACATCGGAGTCCTTGGGCAGCAGTGGCTGTAAAACCCACGTTGCACCCAGCCAGGGAGGGGATGTGACTCGTCTAAGGGTGCGACACCGGGAGAGGTCTCTGATGGTTCCCATTTTTCACCTTGGTCTGCTGTCTGGTCTCAGCTGTGGATCTCGAGTCTCCCTTCTTACGCTTTTGCCATATGTCTCCGAGCTTGCGACAGCTTGGTTCATGCTCCAAGGTAGTGCTTATTTACTGGCAGTACGTTCAGTAGTTGCTGGGGTAGGCAAGTTATTTACAGAGTTCCTATTTCCTAATAGTCTTATAATGCAGCCCACTGTTGACAGTTTGTTTGAAAAGTCACTCTTCATATATAAACATGTTCCAGTCAGTTATTATTTGCTTTTCTAACTCCTGTTATCAATAGAATTTATTATTAACACCCCTCCCCACTTCATTAGAAAATGTTGTTCTGGAATATTTGTGTGTCTGCAAATGATAAATATTGAGATTTCTGCTTTTTATATTTGTGAAAGGGCAATTCATTTATTCAAGTACTCAACTTTTGACCCGATCTTTGGAGTAGTCACTTCTGCTGGTTGAATTATTCATTGTGAATAAATTATCCCATGAATTTATCCCCCCTTGTCTTTTTTTTTTCCCCCTGTTTGTGAAGTGTATGCTGAGTGATCCTGATTTCTGAGAACAGAACTGTCATTTGCGAGAATTCGCTGAATAGTTGCATACCTGATGCTTTCGGCAGCAGCCGCGGTCTAGGTGCCTCCTTCCCCGAATGCTTTCCTGGGGACAGCCACGCGTCTCTGTAGACTTGCAATGGAGGGAGAAGATTAAATACAAGACCCTCTTGGGGGCAATAAGACCACCCTACCTGCACATGGCTGGTTGAAGCAGCTGAGATGATTGCAACCTGCAGCCAGTGGAGCAGACCCTGCATCCCACCACCACCTCCTTTGCCTGCAGCTGGTCTACCTCTGCATTTGGCCCAACATGTATAATTTAAGTCCGAGGGATGGGGAAAAAAAAGGAAAAGAGCACAAAATCCAAATATAAATCCATTCTGCAGACAGCCACACTTTCAAGCGAGGTCCTAAGGAATGTTTTTCGTCACTCCCAGTGAAACTCTAGGACTTTCATCTCTAAACGCTTGCAGCGCTGCAGATGAAAGGCTCCTGACTGGAAACACTTGAAGCTCAGCTTTTGATCTCCGCATCGCCTGCATGCTCGGCCGAGGAGCGCTGCTGCAACCCTGCGTCCCTCTTCCGAAAGACAACAAGTGTTTTCTTTCCCTCTCCCTGTTTAATATTATCCCACTTTACCCAAGGGATGGACATTCCTATTTTCTGAGGGTCAAATATTATGACAGCTTTGGATATCAATGTTCTCGTAGTACCTCCAGCAGTTGTCTTCCAAAATAACTTCACTGGTCCTTTTTAAGGAATAAGCTTTCCTAGATAGTTCAGCTTTGATTCTCGCTGGGTTTTGGGGAGGGGTTTTCTCTGAGGGATGGGGAGACGAGCTTTATTTATTTTTTCAGAGGAAAACTCTGGCTGTTGCTAGATGGCTTCTAAATGAAACATGAAGCATTGCCAATCCCTGTGGGAGACAAATGACCTGGGACATGCAGACCTATCACTTACTGTTGGAAATGTGAGGGCTGAGGATTAAAAAAGTGAAGTAGCAAGCATCTGCAAGGAAAATCCTGTGTGGGTATATAAGGTTCACTGCTGGGAATGGTCTGGCAAGCGGGGGCTGCTCCTTGTCTTAGAGGTCTTGCAGGTAAAATTAGGGAGGGAGGACCTGATTTTCCACTGCTGTATATGGTATCCTTTACTGCTACAGAAATTGAACATAAAATGCTGCCATGCCAGAAATCTCTGCTCGGGGGTTGGTATTGATTTACACCCACTTAGCACTCAATTTGTGCTGGTATAAAAGTCTATGTAAGGCAGTAGCAAATCGGGATAATTTTGTGGTAGTCCTGAATCAATAGTGTAATTAAGAGTAATGACCATGGAGGACTGGCTTTTTTTGTACATGCACTTACTCTTCCTCCTCGGTGGAAAGGGAGGAAGGAGCAGCGGGTGCTCGGCACTTGCTGGCACAGCGCATCTCCCCGGCACAGCGGTGGTCTCCCACCTCCGGCGGCCGAACAGATTTGTCATCCCATGCTCTGCTGTGAACTAAATCCCTTCATAAAACAGCATCTTGGACCCTCTGCCTGTAAAAACTATGACGCCAAAGCAACTTGATGCAGCAAGCTGGTTTAAATTAGAAGGAAAAGTGTATTTTAAAAACATTTCGGCTAATGCATCCTAAAGACTCCCGTAGAGGGGACAAGTTATATTCTCACACCTGCTGTGTTACTGAGGGGAAAATCCCAGGGTTGCTCTGATCAGCTAATGTTAATGCACAGCTTTTACCTGTCTTAATTAGGACTTTTGGCAATCTTCACTAATAGATTATATGCATTTTTAAGCCCTGTGTAGTCAGACCCCATGTCTCCAGTAGTGGAAGGGAGTAAAACTGGTTATAGGTTAGCTTGGACGTGAGAGAAAACGCTGCAGTGCTGTGACATGAATCTCTGGTTACGTTTTGCAAAGTGGTTAAAGAAAAAGGGGGTAAGTCTGGTCTTGCGTTAGTCATGCCATTTCTGGACCATGCTGGGAGGACATCTGCTCACTCCTACAGGGCTTCTACCTTTCCCTCGCTGATGGACCGCAGTCACAGGTTGTCTATGCCCTCCTGAGCCTTGCCAGCTTTTCTCATATAATCACATTGGGGCTTCTCCCAGGCTTCCCCAAAGTCGCTGCAAAGGCACAGGATGTTCACTAATATCCAGAACAGCCAGCGAGTGAAATAGCATAGAGTCAGCATGGATGCACTGCTCCAGCCCTGAGCACCTGGTGTAGGGTGCATGGAAAGGGCTGTGCTCATCCCATGTCTCCTGTCTCACAGTGAACCCAAATTCTGGCCCATGTTCAGTCCCCCTCTTTGCTGTGGGATCCTCAACACAGGCTTGAGCAGCCCAGTTTTTCCTCCTCTGTTTTGTGAGGACAGCAGCACCATGCCTTCCTTGGGGGTTGCGAGGACACCCCAGGAGCTCTTAGATGCTGCCATAACGGCACCCATGTAGCTCCTTGCACTCTCTGTGTACTGAAGGCCTGGGATAATTTTTGCAGAGACAAAATACCATTCCACAAATTAATTGCATCAAGTGCTGTGGAGTTTTGCTCAAACTCCCCTTTCAAATTTATAAGCCTGACAAATATAATTTTTTTTTTCACAGCTTGCTGGCCATCTGCTGATCCTCTGTAAATGTAGCTGATTTAGTGTTTTGTCTTAAAAAGAAGACGACACACATTTACACACACAACCCATACGAGTGTGATCCCAATGAAAGGTATTAGGAAATATCATAGTTGGCCATGAATCACATGGAAGAGTAATATGGCTAGATGTGTGTGTCTGTGTGTGTTTAATTTACTCTGCCAGGGGCTGAACACACTCCCAAGACAGCCCGTGTCAACCCTCAAAGGCCATACTGGTGACATTGCTTAGGTGTCTCTCCTGGTGGGATTCAGCATCTCTGAGAGTGGTTTTACCCAAAGCAGCTTTCACCCTTCCAGTGGGACAGAGAGGCACCCTAGGTCAAAAAAACAGGAGAAAGGAGGAAAAGGAAGGAAGGAAGGAAGGAAGGAAGGAAGGAAAGAAGGAAGGAAGGAAGGAAAGAAGGAAGGAAGGAAGGAAACCCTCAACTGGCAAAGGGTGTGAACTCTATGAAACCGGACACGACGGTATTAGATATGTTTTCCCGGAAGCTGCTACACGTTTTATCAATTTGTGTGCACACGGGAGATGTCTCATCTCTGCAGAGATGAGCATTCAAACATGCTGGGTTTTACAACGGCCCGTCAGCTGGAAGCAGCCTTATCACCACGCAGATACCCCCATGCCCCTGCTCCTCCTCACCCCAGACTGCACGCAGAGTGCGTTATCCCTGGGTAGGATGCGAGCCCCCAGCATAGAGATGTGTATTCCTTTCCCATGGCTCACAACCAGGAACTGCAATTTTTGGATATAAACATCTCCTCCTCTGCTTCTGGCTATTGGAGCTTTGGATGCTTTTGCTCTTGGTTTTTTTGCAATAAAGGCAGTTCCTGGCATTTTATTTTACCTCCCTGACTTGTGAATCAACTTGTTGGCTTCTGGGGAGTCCCTGCAGGCACAGCATCTCCCCAGGGCATGAAGACATGGCCCTTGGCTGGTTTTGTAGCCTGAGAAGCAATGGCCAGACCCTGTCAAAGGACGGGAACGAGAGGACAGGGGATTTTTCTCTGGGGAGCTGGGACTGTGAACGCAGCCCGATGGCACCAGGCTGGAGCGCTTTGAGGCAGCTCCTCTCCCCCAGGCTTGCCTGAGCCAAGTGGGCTGAGTGACAGGTTTCTCCTCCGAGGCCAGTAAGGAAAAAAAAACAACTTTCATTTCTGCAAAGCAGCCTCAGGAGAGCAGCTCCCTGGCTGCTCCTCCAGCCTGGGACCGGGAGCCTCAGCCGCTCTTTCATGTCTCCGTGCGAAGGTCAATGCCAGCGTCCCTGACCGGGGAGGATCCCTCGGCCCCGACCTGCCCTCTCTGCGTAAACCCCTAAAGTGCGCCAGTGTCCGGGCAGATGTTCGTGGCTTCTACGGCACTCTGCGGCATCCCGAAACCCCGCAGGCAGGGCCCTGTGTGCCCGTGGAGGGGGAGACGTGGCCCATTGTGCATTGACAAGGACTGGAAGACAGTAAACAAATAAATCAAAAATAATTGAAATGACACCATGGGAAATAACTCCCTGGGGCTTGCAAGCAGACAACTTCTTCCCAAGGAAAGTTACTGGGGATGCTGCCTTGGAGATGTCAATGTAATGAAAACAAAAACAAAACCCACCCCAAACCAGGGAGTGTTTTACTTTAACTAACGGGTCCCTTTTAAGTGTAGGATATTGACATTGTGTTTGAATGGGGGCACCGTAGGAGCCCAAACTTGCCATACATGTATTTCCAAACCTACCACCTTCTGTAGAAACATCAAGGGAATACATTTGAATGGAAATAAATTCAGCTAACGCCTATTGATGCAAATGGGTAATTTCAAGTGCATTAAAGAATGCGGCCAGAGACGCTTCAGCAAACAATCCAGATCATGTTTTAATTAAGGTATTTTCTTTCTTCTTCCTTCTTTTTTCTTTCTTCCTTTTTTTCCTCCCCTCCATTTGTGGGCACAATAGCAAAGAATCCTCTCGGTCCCTGAGAAGACAAAAATTACACCTAAAAGCCAAGGCCGTCTAAAAACATGTGCTTTGATAAACATATATGGACATGAATTTAATTGTGCCCGTGCGCTTTCACTCTGCAAAGGTGACAGCTGAGCCAATCAGCTAACTAATTAACATACACTGCAAACGAGATTCCTCTTTTCTCAGGACCGGGACAGATGGCCTATGCCACTCAGCCAGCTTCCTGCGCCTAATCCCCTGCTCCTATTTGCTCCAGTGGCTGCAGATATTTGCATTCACTCAACAATAACCCATTGAAACAAATCACTCCCTTTTTTCTTGCCACCTCCAAGAAAGCACTACAGGCCACTGCCAATGTGGAAATGCTGCCACAAAGGAACCAATTATTATTTACAGAAAAATATCAGAAAAAGGAAAAAACAGGATTGCTGCTAAAAATAAAACAAAACCCCTAAAAAAAAGGGGGGAAGAAATAAAATGACATCTTTGAAAAGGGTCTAGTTCATAAGAGCTGCATTCAGAGTGCCTGGAGCAGGTTTTCATATTTTTTTTGCCTGCTCCTGTTGGCATTGAATCTGATAGTGTGCTTTGCTTGTTAACATGGTTTATGCTTTATTTTGGACAACCGTTTTATGCCTTGGCCAACAATATAGATTCAGATTTGTTTCCTAACAATCCCTTTTCCAATGGCCCACCCGCTGCCAAGACTAAAAACGGTTGTAAAGCAAGATTTATTTTCAAAAATATCTTTTATCTAAACACATCCCTAGATGCTCCATGGAGAAATCCAGGGCGTGACTGGACAGTCTGAGGCTGCATTTTGTATGTTGGAAGATGCTGGTGCTGCAACATCCCCAGCTGCTTCTCCACAACTGTTGTGGTCCCCGGGGGGTCCGGGGTGGGCTCTCAGGAGTGTTTTGTGAAGGATGTACAGCCCTGAGAGCGAGGTAACACAGGTGCCTTTGCTCATGCTGATAGTTTTGGGACCCCCGCTCCCATCCATCCCACAGCCCAGCGTTGCAGAGGTCTTCCCTGGTTTCTCAGAAATCAGGCTGCAATGGTTTTTTTTGGATCCCATGGAAAGAGAGGTTTTAAAGTACTGTTGCGTGTACTGTGATGCTCTGCAGTGTGTTTGCCAAGATGCAGAGGCTTTGCCGTGACTGCGAGCGGAGTCCTCATCCAAGCACTGGAAGGAGACAGCTCCCAGAGCCCTTTGGCAGTGTGGAAAAAGGAGGGGGCAGCGACGGGGAGGAGAAAAGTAAAACCAACTGGGGATTTGGGAGATCAAAAAGAAAGTATTTTGGAAAAATTCTCCAAACATCATTGATACAGTCTAAGGAAAAGATGCGTCCAGAAGGGCTTTTTCAGTTGATCATTACAGCTTGGGTCCAAACCAAGACTGCAGCAAATGAATACAGGACTGGTAGGTCCCAACAACACACCTGTAACATGTCCCGGTGTTGGTAAAAAACATTGCTAGCTGCTTGGATCAGGTATAAAAGGATTGCTTTGTTTTTTTTGCAAATACAGAGAAGATTCAAAATATCTGACATCTAAAATCCTTCTCTGTGTGCATCATTTTTGGGATAACTTTAATCAGTTCCATCACATTTATGCTGTACTTTATTTCAGCTGACTGAGATGATCCCAGCCATTGATTCAAGTGTTGACTGATGTGACCACGTAACAGTCTTTTTTTCTGGGTTGTGAGAAATAAGGTAAGAAAATGTCTGCTGTTGGGGGTGGTGGTGGCACAATTGGTTATGTGGCTTCATGTTTGGCTATTGGTGCCTTGAGTCAGCCTTTCTGGGAAAGGAGCTAGCTTTCTAATGTCCATCTGCCCTGGTACAGTGGTTCACATAGTGGGATCTCAATCCATGATGGGTTAATACCAGCATTAAAATAGTAAGTGGTAATCATACTCAAGAAGGAGCACTCAGTGACAAACTGAATAGCTCCTCTCCCTCTTGCTGCCCTGGTTCAGTAGAAACACTTGCACTGGTTCTGGGGATTACAAAACTCAGAACCTACTAAATACACAGGAAAACAGCAGTTCAGATGCAATTCCAGACCAAGGACTGGCAGGGAAACTCCCCAGCAAATAATTCCAGATCCATCGAAAGAACTGAATGCATGAAAATTTCCTTCTAGTTTGAGAAAATCCTTACATATGCCTTGTGTCCAGACGCTCAAGTTCTTTGCTGGTGAAATGAGGATTTGCACAGATGTGCACAGCCTGTCCTTGTGGGCAGGTAGGTCCGGAGACCTGGGCACACTTGCCCCTTGAACGTGCCCCAGGAGTGCCTTTGTAACACAAAGCAGAGCTTCCCAGAGATCCCCAAACCCAGCTACTTTTACTTGTTTTCCCAAGATGTAACTTTTCTTCCTGTCTGTTGCCAGATTCACATAGAGAGGCCAAAGTAGAATAGGAGAGACTTCTCCATATATCTCCAGTTCAACCAGAGTGATGACAAGCAGCCAGCTAACATCTGAGCGGGCTGTGATGAAACTTCCTCCCTGGCCGTGCAGTCTTTCTACTTTCACATCAACGGTCACGCTACAGAGTCCTCGTTTGACCTGCAACTCCACAACCTCAACCCTCAAAGGCTGGGCGGCCTAATTAAAACAACAGACAACAAGAATGCAATTTTGCACGCTGCATCTCAGCCTGCAGGTTGGTTTGAGCACTCCTAACACCTTCTCCACATCCACCCAGCAGAGGAATGGCTACAGGATCATTGCTAAGAAGCCCATTTCAGGGGTGGTGGGCCCACTTGTTACTCCCTCTTATCTTTCCAGGGGATCCAGCCCCTTCACAGAGGCAGGAATCCATCCCTACTTTTTCCCCCCGGAGCAGTTTCCTCCTCTAGGAATTGAAATGAATATGCAAGGTGGAAAGATTGCAGCCCGGTGAAAAGCTGTGCTCTCCTTTGCATCTTAAATGACCACTGATCTCTCTGTAAAAATAACTTCTCAGAGGAGCGGGCAAATCCACTAGCTGGTTTGCATGCAATTAAAAGGAACCCAACAACAACAACAAAATCCCCTGTATTTTCGAGACAGAGTTATTTTTCATAGCAGAGCCTTAAAAGTCCTTCTCAATGTAAGATGCCAGTGGTTTCTCATGCAAACAAAAGATCCCGGGGCTTAGCTCTCTGCTGAGAGCGGAGGAAGCGCCAGGGTAGGAATGAAGGAACATTCAAACGGGCTCCTCTCTGACAGCTTTATAGCCCAGATACAATGGGCAGAGCCTCTCTACTGATGAGTCTAATTTAGGCAGCTCTGGCACCCGCCCCCCATGGCTCTAGTGCACATTCGTGCTGTCTCCTTCAATTCTTCTCCCCGGCCTTACCCAACAAATCGGCGTATCAGGCACAGCGGCCCCACGCACCAGGGCCCCGCACACCTTTGTGATCCTCCCTGCAGAAAAAGCTGCTGTTTAACAAAACAAAAGGACTCTCATAATCTACTTATTGTGCCTCATTAGGATTGCGGGCGCCCTCTTCTAATGGGAAAGTTATAGGATCAAGCGGCCAGTGCACTTCAAGGTTACCGTTCTGGGTAATAAAGACATTTTTTTCCCCGTTCATGTCCAAGCATGACAAGACACAGCGGCTCGCTCCCAAGAAGCCGCTTGACATCTTCATTGTTCTACCTTCGCCGCTAAGCTTTTTTTTTTCACTCTTTTTTGGGGTGGGCACCGCAAAACCAAGCGGGGCTTTTTTTTCCAGGGAGAGGTGTTTTGATTTGGTTTTTATTCTGCTCCCAGCTCGGGCAGGATCTCTGCACATTTTCAAAGGAGAGTCCTGGGCAGATGTTATCAGGGATAGTTTATATAAATCTGAGCCTAGGTTAATTCAGAAAATATGTCCTTTCTGCAGCAGCTGTGAACCACACAATGTTATCGTGCTCCTGATATGGGGGCACTTAGATAACATGACAGTCCCTAGGTGATAGGGTCGTATCAAGCTTTGATGCTGAAACACATGCAAATTCCCCTTAGAGTTGGAAATGCAGTGCTTCTGGGGGCTGTTTAAAGAAGACATTGTTCACATAGTGTTTCTCACTGAAGCTGCAGTTTCTTATTTCCAAAGGAGAGGAGCCAGCTCTGTTGGATATTACAGAAGTCCCTTAGAAACTTTTGAGAGATAGCTTAAAAATAACCCTTATAGCTCCGTTGAAATGGATTTATGGAACATAAACAAAACAAAACAAAAACTTGGCTTGTTTAAGAAACTGTAGAGTCAAAGATCTGATGTGTTCAGTAAATACGGCAGCCAGTGTCATGCTGCAGAAAACATTTGCTGCGCAACGCTGAGCATTTGACTTTTACTTCATATGTAATTTAACTTTGATGGACCATATCGTGTCATCAGTTTTGAAGTGAGAGTCCTTGATGAAGTCTTCAGGGAAGGGGCTTAAAAAAACGGTGACACGGTAAGGACACAAGGATTTCAAAGCCCTTCAGCAACCGAAAAAGGCCTCAGGCCTGCACTTTATTTAGGCAAAAAGCAGATGTTTCCAGCATCGGAACTCAAGACTAATCACACAGATTGTTTCAACCAACATTTAAAAGCAGATCTCCCTCGTAGGAAGCACATCTATTATTCAATGGTTCACAACAACGCTGCATTTCAATTTATTATCAGTGTTGAGGACTATCACACCAGGGGCAAACTGGGGAGGGAATTTTGGGAGGTGCAAGGTCATTCCTGCTTTGCCTGAGATAAACCTCCCCCTTTCAAGCTGCCCTCATCTTTCCCTGATATCCCAGTGCTTACAGAAAATCACTATGTCCTCTTTAAGACAATAAATGGTCAACATTTGGCCTACTTGAATATGAGTTCCAGTTTATAACCTCATGTGAAGAGGAGCTATCTCCATGGTGGTAAAATAAAATAATAAAGTATTAGACCACGATGTTGATATTAGACCATTGACGTTGCCACTGTGGTCATACTGAGGTGGATTTCACATTTGGTTTTTCATACCTCTCCCAAGCACCCCTTGCGCACATGGTCACTGGAAGGAGGCGTGATAGGCTATCTGTGAGGAATTACAGTGCCGAAAAGCTTTGCTGTGAGTGACGAAGAGCCTAGGTCTCTGAGCCCTGGCAGTGCTGCTGCCAGGTGACACATAACCCAGTTCTTCTAATCTCGTGCAAATGTTTGCTGACCAATAATTCTAATTTCAAACGCAGGCAGTGCTTACATGCATGAAGTGCATCAAGCAAGCCTTAGAGCAAAATGTTGTAGCCAGCAGATATGGCCTTCCCAGGAATGCAAGGAGGAATGAAGTGCAGTTGCTGTTTTTTGGAAGCATTTACTGAAACAGCCCAGCTGGGAGAGCAATAGCTGGTGAAGAACTGCCAGGGAGCGTAACCTGGGAAGGCGCTGCCCTTTCGGACAAAGCAGATGTATTTTGCAGGGCTCTAGGCAATGACAAGTCTTGGAAAGTCGTAGCTAATGTTTCACCCAGTAGCCTGCAAGGAGACCAAATTTCTTGGAAATAAAACATTTCTCATGGGTGTCTCATAAACAAATTGTTCTGGCCACATTCACTGAGCTGTCCCTTTCTAGGAAAGCAAATACACGACGAATCCCAACCAAAAATGAAGCCAAGCTACCCTGGCACTGAAAGAGCGATGCATGGGCTGAACCTGGAGTTATGCCATTTTTCTTAATCTGTTTGTAGGGAGGTAACAAATACCCAGTTTCACTTGTGTATCAGCAGCTTTGAGGCCTTTTTGTAAGCAGAGCTAAAGTCAAGTGCATCTGTAATGCCTGTTATTGTGGCAGACACTACAGAGGGAGCATTAGGAGCTCCCTCCTCACCCAGGGAACACAAACCAGGGTGTGTTTATAGCCCAATAATTGCTTGTTTGTGCAAAGTAATGATGTCCCTGTTTGGCTTTTAGGCCAATTAGTAGAATAAAGGTGGTAAAAACACCAACATAATTAGTCTAATGACTATAAAACACTGACACTAAGTGTAAAATCTCTAGCCTTTTTGACACCCCGGTTTTATAGTGCAATATAAGGAGGGCAGTAACATTTGGATGTGGAGGAGTTCCTCTGCTTTTCTAGCTGACTTTGAATGCCCCTGCATGATCAGATGTGTTTGGATCGCCTGGGGTGGCTGACTGTGGTCTCATATTAACAGAAAGTTGCCTCTGCTAATTATTTCTTGCACTGCTTTTTCCCTTTGCTAATTAAGAGTGGCAGAGAGGTTTGATTATAATTTTTTTTCCCTAATAGTTAAAAAAAGACAAAACTGAACCCCAAACCACTCCAGGTCCCCAGGCTGAAGAAAATACTGTTCCTCCCATACAGGGTTTCATTACTTTATCAATACCTTACCAGCTGAGATTGCTGGGGACTTACTATGAGCAGTCGAAGGCACCAAAAATCAGTCTTTTAGTGTAAGCCACAATGCCAGCGCTGTGTTTGGTGGTTGAACAGAAAGGGAGTTATCTGGACATGCAGCTCCCCCTGAAAACATGAACAGCTTCATTGTGGCACTGCTGCTCCCTTCCCGGTGCAGTTAAAAAGGGACCATCAAGATTGGGAATGCCAAAATTCAACCTAGGATAACTGTTCACCCAGAGGATCTCTTCAAAAAAGCAATGCAATTCCTTTCAAGGGTTTCTCCTGCTGGCATGAAAGCCCCTTCGGTTAACCGATGGCTGTTCTTTCAGTGCAGGAGCCAAGCCTGTGCCGGGAGGGCTGTGCTGCACCATCAGTGTGCGTCGCACTTATGGCAGCAAAACTGCTATTGCTAAATCCATCCTTCTTTAGTGAGCTGACTTCTGCTGGTAAAATCCACTTCTCAGTGTACAAGAAGAACACAACAGGGACGCCCTGCAGCACTGCCCTAGGGCACTGTGTGCTCAGAGCAGTGAGGTTGTCCCATATACCTGCCACAAGAATTTGGTCCAGTGGCTGAGACTGGACACACTTCATCACAGTGCACATTGCACAGCATAGGGGGGATTTTCTGATGCTGATCACAGGCTGGGACAGTCTGCAGTTATTTCAGTTTTTCCTCATGAGCAGGGGGAATGAAGAGGCATTGCAATCCCAACCTCTCTTTCAGAGTCCCTAAATTTGCCCCTGATGTCCTGGACATACTCACCCTTATGACCCCTGATTTTGTCCCAGTTCCACACCACAGCACCTGCCCTGTGACTCCTGGCACAGCTCCCTGAAGAAGGATGCTCTTGTGTATGTTTAAGGCCATGGGGGGAAACTAGTTGTCCCATTTCAGCCTGACATGAGTAAAGCAATGGCTCATCTCAACCTCACTTTTAAGTCTGCCCACAGAGGACTCGAAGGGCAGGGAATATCTACAAACAGCAGAGAGCTTAAAAGCCAGCCTTAATTCCCAGATGTTGATTACTGCATCCGCTGCTGGTTCTGCCACCCAACAAATCCGCCAGCAACATTTAGTTTCCTCCTGATCCACCAGGGAAGGTGGTCTGCAGCTGCCTTTGCACAGGAGCAGACTAATAAGTGCTCACACTGTGCCTTCCCTTCAGCTCACCGGAGTCGGGGCTGTGCTGCAGGGACAGGGACCTGAGGGCAAAATGTCCTAAACTGCTCCGGTGAGATGGGCAGGAGAGTCCTCCATCGTGCCCCCACTCTGAGAGTCCTTAGAAACCGCACAGACAGATCAACAGCTGGGTCATTTTATATGGCAAATGGTGTAGTGACGCTTAAAAGGCAATTTTTCTTCTAGGGACACAGCTAATAAAAACGAATTAGGAGTGGTAACATTTTGACCTTAAGTTTGAACTTCTTCCCAACGCTTGGGACTCCAGGCAGAGGTCTAGAATTCCCTGAATTCAGGCTAGTTTTGCTGGGGTTTTTTAGCATGTTTTAAAATGGTTTCAACAGATGTAAAAAACATATCTTGTTGAATTAAAGATGACAGTAGAGAAGCTATCTCCTGCCCAGAAAGCTCCGCTTTGGGGTTTTGAAGCATTTATCTTCGAGCAAGAGGTCCCTCTCTTCCAGCCTCTGTTGAAGCTCAGCCTTCGTGCTCTGGACTGCTCTCTTTCCACGGGTTATCTGAAAAAGGTTCTGCCTTCCTTCACTCTTCTCAGATCAAAGGGAACACTATCGGTTTACAAAGCATCCCCTGTTTCTTCCTGTCTCCCAGCACCTCGGTCTCACTAACATTTTCTCCAGGGGCGAGGGATTGGCACCCACGCTGCTGGGCAGCACTGCATCCCCCTGGGACAAGCGTGGCTACGGAGGTCTTCTGCACTGGGAATCAGAAAATGGTGCCTAAACTTCCTAGTCCCAGGAAAAGTTGTTTAGTCTGATGGTTTGGGCCACCAAACATTTCTGGTGGAACACCACTGAATGTAGGGAGTTCCCTAAGGGATCAATCTGACCCCCCTGTCCTTTGTTTGCACTGTGGGGAAGAAAGGAATAAAAGGAATAAAAATGTAAGTTAAAGACAGAGTGTCACCCTTTGCTTTGAATTTCCTGCCTTTTGTCAGGCTAAGAGCTCAATGCTATTTAAATGCAAGTTTTCTATAGGAGAATCCTCCCCCAGCCAGGCTTTCATGGGAAGTTTTGCAGTGCCCATTGCTCTCATGGCTGCGGGTTTGGGGACAGTTCATCCAAAATCTCCTGCCACCAGAGAGTTCACTCCATCTCCAGGTTGCATTGTAGTTAGATGATGTTTCCTTCAGCGCTGGAGCAAAGAGAGAAGCACTTCTGCCTCTACCACTGACTGATTTTGTCCTACAGTAGTGCCACCTAACTACCTTCTACGTCAGTTTAGCTGTCAATTCAAGGGTTAAACAGTGCTAGTATTGTGGGGACATTACAAATCCATAACATTTCCAAGTGCCTGAACATGCCTTGTGGGTTACATGTAGGTTGGAACAACTTCTTCAGAAAGACTCTTTTGCTAATGGTGCATCTTTTCATCTTGCCAAGATGGCCAGATGGCTCCTAGCTAAAAAAATAAAATTAATACATTTTTTTTGCTAGACTCTCATTACAGTATGTTGCTGATAGAGCACTTGCTTCTTAAATATTTTCTCCCTTCTATCTATCCCACCCCTGTTTTGCCCCTAAACAGATTCTCAATTAACCATGGGAACAGATTCTCAATTAGGAATGGGCAAACCTCGCAAGCTCATTTTCACATATTTATATGGTTGGTCAATGTTTTTCTGTCTCAGATGATATTTCTGATTGGTTTTCAATTAAATAAAAGCATCTGCTCACTGGAAAAATGCTTCAACGTAACTGAAGCTACAAACCAGTCTTGATCTTTCGTAAAATATGTAGTTAAGTCTTTTTTCTGTTGGTGATGCAGATAATAAATTTCTGACCTTAATTTTCCCAGAGTTTATTGAATCCTGAAATTTTCTGTGGTTTTTGTAAGGTATGAGATAAGAAGCCGCTCTAAAAACCAAACAAGTGAAACTAAGCGAGGGTGCAGTTACTCAAGTGTAGGCACGCCTGCTTCTGAATCCTGCATTGGTCGGCTACGATGGTGTTACACCTGGTGAGTACACGGGTTCTCCTTCAGCTTTTATGCTTTGCTGGAAATCCAGAATAACTCCATCAGACCGATGGAGCTGTACCCAGAGAGGCCACGTGATCATATAGTTGAAATGCTTGCCTGTGCAAATCACTGTGAATTGTGCTGTGACATGGAAATGTAGTGGAAACATCAGATGTGCTGAAGACCAGGTTATCCCAGAAATACCCCCAAATGGCCTCCATATGGGTCACTCGTTCTTTCTAGTTGTGGCCCTGAACACAGCCCAGGAAGGACAGAGAGGGATTGATTAATTAATCTTCAGTGTTGCAGAGCTTGTGCAAACCCTAGGACAAACCTGGTTCCTTTGGAAGCTCAGACAAAAAAATTTCATTTGTCTGCCCAGGTGAGGCCATCCTTCCCGTCAGATTTTCATATCTGAAAACATGGCCTAAAGCCTTGTTTCAGAGTTTCAGACAGCCAAACCCACGTCACCCCTGGAGCACCGGGAAGGTGGGACAGCCTGTCCCTCGGTGAGGGGATCTGCGGCTGAGTTTAAGCACCAGATTAGCCACAGAATAGCTAAGCTCCTATAAGGCTTGGGAAAACATGCTGCCCTTCCATGCTTAGTGGGTTTGCCAGGCTCTCCTGTCACTTAGAATGAATGGGGAGAGAAATCATTATTTAATTATCTGGGAAGCCCTTTAAAAGACTAATCAGCAAGGAATTTCACTCCAATAGTAACAGCTGGCTCTCACACTATGAGTCACAAAGAGAGATATTAAAAGGCTGTGTTTTTCTCAGTTAGTGAACTTATTAACTGTGCTCTCCTCTTTTATAAAAATGCTGCATTGTTCCCTAACAATGGTCCCCAGCCCTTGAGAAACACGACAGTACGCCGAAGGGGACGGGGAGCTGCCTTACTGTAAGCTGGGGCTTACCTCGTCCAGGATCTCACGCTTCAAACCCCGGTTTTGCTTTTTTGGGGGGTTCAGGTGAGGTTCTTCCCTGCGGCCAGGTGGCAAAGGGGTCTGAAACGAGAGGTGGCAAAGGGAGGAAGCACCGGGAAGGGGCACAGCAATTCGTGCTGTGCCAGCCAGCGATTTGCTTCCCCGCCACCCCTGGAGCCAGAGAAAAGCAGATCGGAGCCAGCTTCCCCTCGGAGAGGCAGCGGTTTGCCTCGGCGCTGCGGGAACGGCAGAGCGGAGCCAAGCTCGAAGCGTTGGGTTGGGCAGGGTGAGCTGAAATGGATCTTGCTGAAAGAGATCGGGAGCTTGAGGATACAAAGGGAGGGAAGAGGTGTCCTCTCCAGGACAATAGTTCTTGGTGGATGCTGCTACTTGGGGCCGTGAATCGTCACCGAGTCAGGAAGATCTGACCCAGCTCTGCTGTAAGATCCCACCGGAGACCCTCTGTGCACCAGTTCCCCTCGTGCCAGTGCCCGACAGTGGATTCAGGAATGATAACAGCCACGTTAAACTTCAGTGCAAGGAAACGGCTTTAAATTCAAGTGGCAGCTTAAATGAAATTAAATGAGGGAAGCGATATCTCAGCTGGTGTAATTCCAGGCTACCTGTCGCCATCCCTGGCTTTACACTGCTTGGGCACCAGTTTTGCTCTCTTCTGCAATCTGCAGCTATGTAACGAGCACTTCAAAACTCAGCAGGCCCCATCAGCCCCTCCAGGTCTATCAACCAGACCCTTGGCCTTATCAGAGCTCTGCAGAGGGAATAGCCGCCTTCCTCCTCCAGGCTTGTCATCTCTCCGACAGTTTAAACATGTAGCTCTCCAAACACAACTGCTCCAACAGTGCAATCTAATCGCTGTGGGAGCATGGGGATGGGGAGCAGATCCCTCCAGCAAACAGGGGCACAAAGGACTGCAGAGATGCTGGGTGTGGGGGTGAGCAGCCGGGCAGGGGCCGGGTGTCTTCTCAGCTCCGGTGGGGACCAGAGGTGTTGGGGTGTACACATGTGTGTGTGTATCTCTGTGGGTGGGAAGGACAGAAAGGGAATGGGATTCCAGTTTGCTGAAAACCCATTTCCCATATGCACAGTGATTTGCTGCGTTCAATTTTTCTTAAGAAATCTTTTTCTCTGTGTGTGTATATAGATTTCAGTCCCCTAAAAGAGCCTTCCCCCTGCCCAAGATCAAACATTTAACTGTGAAAGATATTTACAGGGTCAAATGAAATTCCTAGCATTTGAGCCAGTGTCTCAGCACAACAGAGCAGAGGCATCTCTGTCCAAGGGGCTCTGGGCTCTCTGCCACGGGGGAGAATACGCAATAATATTTACCTTGCACAGACAAAAACTGTACGAACACAACCGTCCTCTCCTCTTCTGGGGCCCTTGCTGAAGACAGACAGCTCAGCAGTCTGGCAGTAATGGATGAATCTCAAAGGGCAATATTTCAGCTTATACAAGGGGATGGGGCTCCCTGCCAAGAGAGCTTCTACAATTTACATCAGGGAGGATTTGGCTGGAGATAAATCAGGTAGTCATTCCCCCGGAGGAGCTGCGGTACCAGCAGCGCTCACCTGTCTGCCCAGCATCAGAGCCAAGCCCGTCCCCCCTCGGGCAGCTCCAGGTATGAATTGCACATTTGGGGTGCCCTGGGAGAAGTAGGCACTGATGGTGATGAAAGGCAATGGCCAACTCAGGTGTGCATAAACACTGGAAAAATAGGTGCTCAGCTGGAGTGCTTTCCCTTATGGAGGAGAAGGAAGGTGTCCTGCCAGGGGGGTGAATTGCCCCAAGTGCTCTGTGTTCAGCTCTCTGCTTTGCCTCTGTCTTCTTGTGCCGTCAAGTCTCTTGGTGTTGGTCTGCTGCCACCCAGCACTCCATTAAGTATCCTGGGCTGTAGTTCCAGAAGTGAGCGGGACTACCCGTGCTTGTCCTTTCTATGCAAGAGATAGGATGGAAAAGATGGCGAGCTGTGAGCGGTGGTTCCAGCTCCCCTTGCTCACATACCCCCCCGGCTGCCGTAGGGGAACACACACCATCGTTTTGGGGCTGGTGCAGGCTTGCTCTCCACTCCTGCTCCAGGATGAAGCTGGGAGGACTGGTGAGTCAGAGCTGTCTGCACCAGAGCTTGTCCTGGGACTGCTCTGATGGAGCTGCTTGCACGCAACCCTCCCTTACAGCTCTGCCTCCAGCTACAGCTGAGCCCCACTGGTTTGGTAGCAGAGACACATTTCCAGCTCCTGGCTGTCTGCATCTGTTCAGGAGGGGTATTTGCTCCTGAGTTTTTGCTCACGCATCCACCACTTGTTGTAACACACAGGCTAGCAGGGCGCAAGCTGCAACACTCTGGCGCAAACACAGCCTGTGCTTCCCCCTCTTCCCTTCCACTAACTGGACCCCAGTGCTTTACCTGGGACTGCTGGATGGGGATGAAGCCCTGCCAAGCTGAGGGCAGGGCAGGCTTTACCTGATGCTCACAGGGAGGACTTCAGCAGCTGGAGACGGAGCTTCCTTTGCCTCTGCCCTGCATGCCTGTTAGCTTTGTTGCATAAATAAAAACCAATTTGCTCCTGGTTGTTTGTATTTTGTTTTGATACTCAGTGCACTCACAGCATGCGGAGGAGGTACACACGTGGGGAGTTCACCTGCCTCCCAAAGAAGACCAATAAACCTTTAATCAGTGCACTGGGAAAGAGCTCTCCTGTAAGTTGCTTTTGGTATACACATTACAGAAGAACATAATGGTACCCGCTTAGAAGAGAGCCCTGCCATAGATCCCATTCCCAGATCTTGCAGGCTGTTTTAAAAAACAAGGAGGAAAAGATATTTCAAGTTTTGTAGACCTCTACTTGATACATGGGGGATTAAGAGTTGAATCTGACGGCCTTCGTCTGGTCATCTGTTGCCTCTGGACAAGTATTTCAAACACCTGAAGGGGACCAACACATCAAACAGAAGGCTTTGGGCCATCTGTGTCCTTCTGGAGGCTGGAGGGACACTGAAGGCCATGTCTGATGGCACTAGATGCCCATGCATAAGCAACTGAATTGAGCCGTAGTAGGATGTCTTAAATCAAGTCACTGTCAGACAGAAAGACTGAGCCAAGATCTCCTACAACAAAGGCTTGTGCCTGTTTCTGTAAAGAGTGCTCACATTACTGGATACTGTACAGTATCAAAGGGTTTCTGGCCTAGGCTGCTATGAAAGCTCCTTGACAGATAAGAAAATATGTCTTTATATTTGCCATTTGATTGTGTAAGGAGACATTTTAATCAGCATTTGTCAGCCTGTCTGATATATAAATAGTATTTTATTCTGTTACACTGCTCTTATCAGCATCCTACAGTCTGTTCGCTCACAAACAACAGTGATTATCTTTTCTAGAGGGAAATTGTGACTTTCTTAATTGGGGAAAATTCCTACTAAAGTTATGTTCTGTCAAAATCGATGGGTCCCAGACCAGGTGAGTGTCCTGGGGGAAGAAAAGAAAAGGGGGCAGACACAGAAGTTTGTCAGAAGCTAAATTCAGAAACATGAGGACAGGGTGGTCCGTGTAAGGGGCCCAGGAGACAGCCACTGCATAGGAGCTTCCCCAGGGGCTGCTGACCCCCAGGGAGTGAGCCTGGTCAGGCAACCCTGGTGCAGGTGCAGGCTGAAGGGTCAGCTGCAGCAAAGAGGTTGAAGATGATGGCACTTGTGAGATAAAGAGGGAAGAAGCAGCCCTGGAGAACTGCTTTCAGCAAGCCTTTCCTCTCCCTCCGTCTGCTTTTGACCTGTGCAGCGAGTCTGTGCATCTCCCCGTCCTGTCCCAGCACCTTTACCCATCTCCCCTCTGTCACTGGCACCTACAAATCCAACATCCACCAGGACAAGTGGATGAACAGTCCTGCTGGGATCTGCAGAGGGCCAACGGATGCTTTTTCCACCCTAGGTAAATAGATGTTTTGATGCAGGAAGGCACTTCGGGGGTATGGTGACCTTGAATATGTTTTGTTCAGTAATTAGCTGGAGGCAGCTGTGCCTCCTGGAGAGGTGATGCGTTCTAGACTATGTCCTCACCGACTGTGTCCTAAAATAGTTCTGCCAATGGGGATCCAGCCATGATCATATGAGTGCTTTGTCTGCCCTGGGCCCTGCAACATGGAGGGAATGTTTGTACAATGAGTCGTTGCACATCCTTCAACTGAGATACACAAAGTCTGCAACACCTCAAGTTAAAACCAGGTAAGCTCCAAGCGGCATTGTGGTTTGCAGTTTTCAGGTAGAATAAAGATTTATGATGTTCAGCTATGTTGGTGCTGCCTACAAATTCCTCTTTGCTCTTCTTTCTGATACTTGCAGCGTGCCCAGGGCTGTTCCTGTGCTGCTGATGCTGAGGGTGAATCTGGTTTGTGCTATGAAGTGTTGTAAGCGATGGGCACTTGCAGTTCAGTGCTTCAGCACAGAGATATAAACCTTCCGCAGTCTGAGGGATTTCTAAATTCCAGCTATGTGCCTGGTGGCCCCCATTTCGGCAAAAACAAAGCCAGACACCAAAGCCACCTGTTTAGGAGCATTCAAAGCACAGTGCAAAACTCTAAGACTGTGGCTTGATGTTATTTCTACTCCTTCTGCAACAGCTCAGTTAAAAGGCATTTTTGCAGAGGAAAATGTGACACTTAAAAGGTAACGTATTCTTTTCACCTTCCAGTTTCCAATTCAGTTTGTAACTTAGCCCCAGAAGCGATCAGGGCAGCTTTCCTTTCAGCCTAAAATCTCTTTTTCATGCACTGGATGTCAGTGCTCCCGAAAAGATTAAATAAGGCAGAGGTAATGTAGATTTAAAGGATTTTCCAGATGAAGTGCCAGAGCACTTTGAACTGAAGAAGAAAAGGGTTGCTGTGCGGGGACTAGTTGGTATGGGGGGAAGGTGCCATGGAGCATTATCCTGCACGGTGCGTGCGGGTAAACGTGCCATGTCCGTGGAGTCGTGGGATCTGGAAGAGCACCATTAACTCTGCACCGCGAGATGCTTGCAGCGTGCTGGCAAAAAAATGTGGAACGGGGCTGTGTGTCCAGTAATGGCCCTGGGGAATGGTCCTTCCTAAGAGGTATGAGGCCCGCTGTTCAGGATCGGGGAGCCGGAGGGACCTTGCTCAGCCGCCCTGGTGCTACTACATTGAGTGTGGTTGGTATGCAACCCTGAGCGACGCTGATGGGGGAGAGGGGACCTCAATCCCCCTTAGCATTTGCCCAGAGATCCGACTATGTGTCAAGAGCAAAACCCCTCCAAGGGGATGCTAGCATGGGAGGAAGAGCTGCAAGGCCAACGTACGTGCTCCCTGTGTCCGTTCAGTGGCTGTCTCAGCTAGGGAAGGGGTATCGGACCTCACCGGAGTCAAATATTACTGCCACCATCAGAAAAAAAGGCATCAAGAGCAACTTCTCCTGCTCGTCCTCTAAGAGTGAGACCCCACTCTGCTTTAGCTCTGAGGACATCTGGGCAAGAAGATGAGCTGCCACAAAGGATAAATTATTCCTGTTATCTCCAGATGGATCAGGTCTCCGACAGTATGATACCAGCCCTTCAGGAGGAAAGTTCAAGGGAGATCTGTGGAAGCACTCACTCTGTAATGCTCTCAGAAGGTGCAGTTACATTCTCGCCACGGGCAGTGGGTGGAGGGAGAGGTAGGGGGAGGAACAAGGTTTAATAAAAATAATAATAATAATATTAAAAAAAATCCCCTTTGCATTTCAGTAGCAGCTCTTCCAACATTCCCAGACCAAATTAACTCATGAGAAATTCCTGGCAGGTCAGTATGAATTCCATAGATAGGTGAAAAGAGATTTGGAGGTAGAGTGAATAAACAGCTTCGAGTCATGCAAAATGGCACTGGAGTGGGTAGAAAAAGAACTCAGGACTCCAGCTCCATTTATCCTCTCTGGCTGTGTTTTCCTTGTGCCATTTGACCTTCAGGAATACCGTGTGCTCTGTGAGTTTTATATCTCTACTTGGGGCATCTTTATTTAAAGAGCTACAAAGCAGCATGGAGAGCTGTCAGGAGACTGAAGCAATTTGGGTATCTAATGTCATTGAGGAGATACTCATCTCTGCCTGTTCAGGCTTGTTCACCCTTCGGGATACGTGGGTGTGTATGTGTGGGGCAGTATAGGATTATTTGGGAGCAGAAAGCAACATCAGAAATACAAGTCTTGACAACTCAAGGGCTGATTTTCAGGTGCTCTGTACCTGCAGTTGGCTTGCTTCTTTCAGAGCCCTTTGTCACCCTCCTGGACAAACTTTCAGGGGCTGCTGACCTGGTGAACTCTCGTGAAAACCATTTATTTTGAAATCTGACCATGGTTCGAATGGTGAGCTCTTGGGAAGCTTGAAAGTGATGCATAGCCAGATCAAATACAAAGCCACTGGGTGCATGACAACCGATGTCCATATCCTGCTTCTGTAGACACGTACAACATGGCTGTTGAGATAATCTTGGGTTCTTCTTATCAATTCTGGGTGTCCATTTATTTTTGTTTTCTTTTATTAAGGAAGCATCCCTTGCTGTTTACCTGTTAGCGGCACTCTCTGCAATATTTCTGGGTATGCAGGCGTAAGCTTTTGCATAGTGTTTGTACAGCGCCTAGCACATCTGTCCCAGTCCTTAGTGGAGTAAATAGGATGGAGGCAGAACTGACAATAAGCACGTTGATGCTGAGCTCAGTCCTCCTCCACCACAGGCAGCTCTGCAACAGATGTCCAGTCCCAAAGCAGCCACTGAATAGCTATTCCACATGTCTTCACCTCCATGGGACAAAAACCGCTGCCCTGCTCCCTATAGCAAACTTCAGACTTACAGTCAAAGACTCAAAGCTTGCGTTGTAAGATGCAGGAGAGCTCAAGGGCATCTTCAGTCATGAAGTAGGAGAGAAATCATTAAGTAAAATTCTCCCTCAACTCTACAAAAAGGGTCGCAGCCCTTACTTCAAACAAAAGGAAAGAGCATCACAGCTCCTGCCCGTCTGAGCTGGGGGAGACGGATTCCTGGTCCCAAATCTGGTGCCAGGACTAACTCCAAGTGTGTGATCCAAGACAGTCATTGTGCTGGGAGTGTTTAACACCTCCAGGAGGACCAGCCCCTACGTCCTTCCCTGCCTCCCCTTTCTGGCTCTGTCAGTCTCAGGTGCCTCTGATGAAGGTGAGGAAACCCCAGCAAATAGGAGAAAGAAAAGCTCCTCCCAGGTTCTGCAGGCACCCATGAGCAGCCTTGGGTGACCATAAGTCCCATGTGGACAGGGACATGACCTACCCGGTCCCTTCTTGGACACACCAACAAATGGGGCATTCATGGATTTTTGATCATTTTGAGGCAGCAAGAGCTCTATTTTTAGAGTGCTAAGCATCAGCACCCACCAAAACCTCAGCCCCAAGCCTTCTGGGAATCACTGCCCCTTCTCAAGTGCAAAGCAGGTAGCCTCAGGCACACAACGCAGAGGGCAAAGGCCCAGCGCTTTTCAGATGTAGCCCTAAAAATTGCAGCACAGGTTGGATTTTACCACTCGCATGAGGCATTGCATATGTCCTTTAGTACCCAGGATCAGACGGTCGCATCCTGCTTTCACTGTGTCCCCTCCCTGGACCCTTCATAAACACAGATGTTCCTTCTCCTCTGACAAAAATCATTCATGAAAAATTCAATGGGACAATTCTTCCCCCTCTTTCTCCCTCTCTTTTTTGTTGTATTCTTGACAAGCTTGAACTCCATAGGGGGGGGAAAGAAAAGAGCAGCCCAGCCCCTGGTTCTCCCCGCATCCTGCAGCAGTGCCCATTTTACATGGTACAAAGGTCATTTAGCATAGCACGAAGCCCTCAGCAAGTTGCACAAGGCAATTTCATCTGATCCATGATGGAATTCCACTCAGCCAAAGTCCTTATTATTATGCATTTTTTACACATTAGGATTTTCCTTTTGTTGGCAGCCAGATCTCTTCATGAGGTGTTAAAAAGTGCAGAGGGGCTCTCTGCTCCACTTCGGGTAGCTAATCCTGCCTTTAAGGCTGGGATAACTGTTTCATTACAGGATGGGCTCAGCTTTAGAGCCACTGACGTTTGCTGACAAGGATCTCAGAAACCAGCACAAAACCTGTGGTGGAAGAAAACGCGTCTTTGCTTCTTGCAGGACAACCGCATCCCAGCAAGGGCCGTGAGACTGACTGTAATTTCTTCTCTTTTTCTTTTTCTTTTTTTTTTTTAAGTTCTAGCCCCTAATTTTCTAAATGTTTTCCAAGCTGGCAAACATGTGATGACTCATTTGCACCTGTGAAAAGCAATCCTCCCAATTTGATGGATGATATGGCAAACCTTAAAAAATAAAGGTTAACTGGTAGAGTTAAATAAATAGATTCTCCCCCAGCACTGAATGGAGCGATGTCGCAGGCAGAGCAAGCATCTGCTTCGTGCCAATCATGGCCACATGTCTCCTGGGTAGTCAGAACAACCACTTTATTAAGTATCGTGGTCCTTCAAGTACTAATTAGACTATACCTGAATCTAAAAAAATATGTAGCCTTTGTTCATAGCCCTTATAAAATAATATCAAGGTCTATTATAATGCTCTGGCTGGAAAAATAAACAAACCCAGTCCTTCAGTCAGTGGGATATTTCAGTGATTTTAAACTGTTTTGACTTTATCAGAAAAGATGAATTAAAACAGGAACAGGTGCAGAGAAAAGCAACTAGGATGGAGCATAATCAGGGCCTGGAAAGCCTGTTTTATGAGAGAGGACTAAAAGAGATTGGCTTGTTAAGCCTAGCAAAATGAAGGGAACATGATTGCTGTCTATAAATACATCAGGGAAGTAAATACGAAGGAGGGAAAAGAGCTATTAAAGCAAAAGGCAGGGTTGGCACAAGAACAAATGGATATAAACTGGTCACTAATAAACATAGTCAGGAAATTAGAAGATGTTTTCCAGCCACCTGAGCAGTGCAGCTCTGAAACAGGCTTCTAGCAGCAGCGGAGGGAGCGAAGGCTGGGCTTAGCTCGTACGGTGCTTGAGCAGTTTCTGGCAGGGATGGCATGTCCTGAGAGCTGGGGACTGAATTCAGAGCCCCAGGAGATCCCTGCTCATCCCACCTTCATCTGTCCATGCAAGTATTTTGTAACAAGTGAGGGGAGAAGGAAAAAGGATGGAAAATTTGAACAATGCTGGCAGTTTGTTGGGAAAATCCTGCTTCTGGGGTAAATAATTTCTCAGGGAATAGAAATAACCAGTGACAAAATTGCAACCAGCAAGATAAGAACAGATAATGAAATGTGCCATAACAGAGGAACGATTTTTCTGGTTAATGTAAGAATCAGATAGCAGAGATGGGAATGGCCCTAAACCGTATTTCTTGATGACAGTATGAGTTTTCTTCCCTGAAATATAACAAAATCCAGAAAAGCTATATAGGACAAGGTCCTGTAAGTCTGGAAAGGGACCGCCTCAGTTGTTAGCAATAAGCAGACAGCGTTTGGTAAGTTATGAAAGAATAAACTGAATTTAACTCTCTCTTCCTCCTACCTTCCTCATGACCAAAGTTGAAAACGTGGGCAAAGATGTCCCTTTGACACACTACCTAAGGAACACGGGGTAGGGGTAAATTAGCACAGCTATTTAATTCCCTTGCTGAAAGTGCCTTTTTTCCCATTTTGATTTAGACGAACAGAAAAGTTTAAGCGAATTCAGCAGTCTGGCACAGTCTCTCTGGCTGAAGCATATGAAATCCTTTAACAGGCTTTGGCTCAACAGAAACACACTGTTTTTGTTTTGTGAGTAAACCCCAAGTGTTATTTGGAGTCATCCTCTCACAAACGCAGACGCAGAGCAGAGTGTTTTGGTCAAGCTGATTCTGTTCCTGCCTGAGCAAAAGGCTTTTGGTTAATGGGTTTTTAAGTGATCTGATGTTCAGTCGTCATCTTGTGAATGATGAGAGGAAAAAAAGCTCTCTGGTTCTGGTTTTATTTACAGACCAGGAGAACCTCTTGTACTCCATGGAGATATGGCAATACAGAGGGAAATAATGGGGAGGAGGTCTTGGTCCCGTTTTCAGCAGCTCCTCTTCTGAGTCACTGGTGGCTCTGTAAAAGCAGTACAGTTTCCCTCAAGACATTATTCCTATCCTGTTTTTCTGGTTTCTCAGGTACCTGTCCAACTCTTTTTTACAATTAAGAACATACTGGTCCCCCTTCAGTAGTAATAAAGGCAAAGACAGGTAATGCAAATAGTTACCAAATGACCAGAGGGACTAAACAAAGCATGACACCTTTGAATAGGCAAGTAACCCCAGGTACTGTGACTGCAGCATATCAACGCAAGCATACATCAATATCAGTCAATACTGCAACATAAGCCAATACCATATGTACTTCAGCCACCCAAAAGTGTCCCAGGTGTCCATCCTGGTTACATGACGCACCACGCTCTCTTCCCCCCTCCCCATGATTCAGTTGTTAACTCAGGTAATGCCATGGAGAAATTACTCAGACCCAAGATTAGTAACCAGGTAATAACCTAGCCCTAATGGTTCAAATGCAAGATCAAAGTTGGTTAGAAAGGCATGGGCAAGGAAGCTGCTGTGTTAAAACACAGTTACAGGTGCACGACAACCCATCGCTAAGAGACATTTGCTAAGTGACATTTACTCAGAGACATTTACTGCACATGTTAGCAGGGATAATGCAGAAGGGACATATTCATTACCTGGGTAATGATTTTACTTAAGTATTTGCCTTCAGTGGATTCACTCCAGAAATGATTTTTGCCTTGTCCGTATACACATACTATTATTTGCCCCTGTTCGCATTTATGAAACTCAGATCTGAAGTGAAACTTGGGAAAAAGCTAGGCAGAATATAGAGATGTGGTAATTGCCTTAAACTCTCTATTTGCTAAAAAGTGAGATAAAAAAAGCACTCTAACATGCTTACAGACTGGGTAGTTATCAGGACGTAAAGAAGCACTGGTGTTACAGATCTGCAAGCTTGGTAAAGCCTCATTAATTTTTTGAGGGTTGGGGGGTTCAATGAAGGTGGTGCAGTAAAAGTGGCATGACAGTTGCTTAGTCCCATCAATCTCCCCAGCAATGTTTTTGAGTGAAAAATCATCCACAGTACGTACTATACAGAGAATAACTGCTTGATTAGTGAGTTTCCTGTTGAACAGGTGCACTGATAAAATGCCATATGAATCAATTAATGATTAGGCTGTTGCAGGAACACTTATTGATTTCGTTTGTAAAGTGCCTTTTCTTCTTGTCCCAGAAATGCCCTTGCTGCTTTTGTTTATCCTTTAAAGTGAAATTCTTTTAGAGAATGGAAACCCTTAAACCACTCTTGAGCTTAGGCTGGTTGACTTCACGGTACTTAGAGTTTCTATGACAATTCTGAAGTAAAAAAAAAAAAAAAAGCCATCATCTAAAAATGGGACAGGGTGTGCAATTTCATTTAGAATGATGGAGAGAAGATGGAAAGCGTGGGAGGGAAGAAGAAGGAAGAAAGGGGAAAGCTGGAGGGAAGGAAAACATATAAGGATGGATCAAAAGTGTCAAGTTCAGATGTGGTTCTGGAGCCTGGCTGATATATGTGCCAGTCCAGCTTGAAATAACAGATTTTCATGGTGTGAAGTTGCTATATATTGAAATGATGCTTTTGGGTTGGTCACAGACCCAGAGCCCAGTCACAAAATGCAGGTCAAGCTACAAGTTTGGCTTTCAAGTGTCCTCAGATTTGGGTATGTTAGTAGCCTCAGATTTGGGTATGGGTATGATTTTCACTACTGCCCCATGCCTCTATGGACCTCCCTTCCTACCAACACCTTTTTTGTCCGGTACTGAAGAAAGAGGATTGTCCTCTTTCAGCCTTTATCCCATAGTCCTTTCTCTTACTTGAAGTCAGAAGGAGCCCACTGTAAAAAAGGACACGTTACTAACACCAGCCTGGCCAGACACCCGTTGGTGGATAGGTGATGACCTACATACACCAAAGTCCATCTAAACAGCTTTTTTGAAGTGGTGCTACAGCAAAGGACTTGGGCCCTTGGCTTTAAGTTGAGGATGGCAGAAGTCGCATTGGCTTCACCTTTTTTGCAGATCGCTCCCTGGTAATCACTTGTGGGCTATTTTCCACCTTTCAGAGCAAGCCTCCTGGGGTGGAGGATCCTCACTGCACCGGTTTGGGCATGAGCCTGACTCCACACAGGGGAATCACACCTTGCAAAGGTTCGGGGTGAGCACATCAGACAGAGCTGCAGCTACATCCAGCTCTGGTGTTAGCCCATGGCCAGCCTGCTGATATACCTGCCATGAAGGTACGCGGCTGCTCTGTCTTATTTCTGGTCTGGGAACTTGTGTAGGCTGTCCAGGCTGGAAGTCAGATGGAGGAACAGGGTAATGCCGCTTTGGGGTCTGTTCCCGTGAGATGCCAGCCTTACGTGGCATAAATGTCACATAGCTGCTGCAGTTACAGGGCTTCTTGCTTCATGTTTCAGGGGTTCTCGCTGTACCCAAACTACAGTACGAGAAACAGGTGTCTTCTGGTTTGGATCTGACCTGAAAGCAAAACCAGACGGCATGTTCAGATCACCAGAGCTCAGAGGGCTTCAGCTCCACTTTTGATCTTTTTATTATTTATTTATTCCTCACATTCACTTAATCATTTCCACCAGATGTTAAAGACCCTTTGTGTCATCTGAAACTTACTGAAAACAAACTGAAATGTGGCTAATAAATACATATATGCATAGTACTGCATCATGACTGCCTGCTCCTACATGATGATTGCAGGGACCCCAGATTTCATGCTGGTGAAATGTATTTAAACATGAATATCAATTTGAGACTTCAGTTCTGATCACACTAGATGACTCTTAACAACCATGACCAACCTCTCCTCAAATCATTACCATTCGTATAGCCACAAAAGGCAAACTTGATGAGAGAATGAGAAGCTAGTAGGGTCTCAGGCTAAGCATACAACAGTGGGATAGCTATAAATGAACCTTTTCAACCATAAATTACATGTGGCCAGTAATTCCCTTTTCTCCCTCTCTCCCTCCCTCCCCATCCTCCCCCTCCTCTCTGAAAACCCTGGGACAAAGGCTTGCGTCTCTGAAGGATGCCTTTCTGGAGGATTAAGCAGCTTTTGTTGACAAAATACAAATTACAACTCCTTTGCTTGGTGTCCCGCCTTCTCAGCTGGGCTCCAGTCCCTGAGGGACAAGGCTCTATTACCCCTGCGCAGATGAAGAGCTCAGAACAGGCAGATGTAATTATTAACACCATTCAATGGGGTGTCTTTCTGAATTATCAATTAAAAATCTCTACTGTTTTTTCCTCGTACTAAATAGAAAGCTGATGGCAGTTAATCTATTGTGCAGCAGAGCTTTATATGCATATTTAAACAGTGTGCTTCTCTGCTTTTTTATTCCAAGGGCAGTGTAGGGTGAGAGGGACTCCCATGAGGTAGCACAAAGACCCCTGTCATTTGATTGAGAGAAGAGTCTTTGGAAAAATATTGTCGCCTTCCACCCTTGCAAACAGGTCCCGTGGAGATAGCCAAACAGGCCAGAGATGCCCGATATTGTGGAAGATGACAAATGAGCGTTCCCTGCTCATACACCAAAGTGCATCTAAACAGCTCTTTTGACGTGCTGCTATTAAAATGCAGAGTTCACGGGCAACAGACACATGAGCATGAAGTGAAAACAGAAATTAAGCAATGTGATTAAAACCAACAGCCAAGCCGAGCCAGGCTGCCAAGAGCTGTCAGCTTTTGGCTGAGGGAGAAGGCTGATGCACCAGGTTTTGGGGAAGGGGCTGCGAGGATGGCTCAGGAGCAGGAGTTCATGGGTAGAGTTTTGTTAACTCTCCTGCTGACCTGCAAGTATGTCTCCAGCTCTCACAAAGATAAACTTCCTCGCAAACTTCCTGAGACAGCTTGTTTCAACTCTACTGAGAGCTTCAGAATTTCCATCAGTGCTACCGGGGTGTTGAGCTAGCACTTCTATTTGACAGCTCCAAAGCCCAGTCCTAGCATTTCCAAAAATACTAATTTTGTTCTCAGATCCCTTTTTTTTTTTTCTTGTGAGCAACTTCTCTCCAGTCATAGAGTTGGGCCTACTGCTTGCATAGAGCAAACTCCTGATTTATGGGTAAATTATATCCATTTTTTTTCCATTTGTATGTGCTGTGTATGTTGCCTTTTTTCATAACTGGGATTCCCACCAAATACACAAGTAGAGTGAAATACGTTTTTAAACACTGGAAAAGTGACATTATGCACAGCAGGAATTTCAGTTCAATAGCTTAAATTTCCAAAGTAGTGTCAACTAAAAAAAGCACCCAAAGAAAGACAAAACAAACAAAATTTGGGACTGTCTCTGGGTTTGGGGAAGTAGAGTTAAAAATGCTATATCGGACAGAAAAAAAAAAATAGCTGCTAAGGAACTGGAAAGCATTTGGGGCTGGACATGTGCCTTCTGCAGTTTAGGAGCTTATTTTATTAGCTCTTAAGACCTAGAAGTAGCATTGAACTCTTGACATGTTGGATCACTTCCACCTATTGCCTAATACAACCCCTATTCTCTTTTCCTAGCTCTTCGGATTCATGATTACCTAATAGCATGCAATACCTGGGATGTCAGGTTTTTTTCCTTTTTCTTTCTAATGATTTGACTCTCCTTGCCCCCAAAAGCTGGGTGACCATAATGGACCCTAATGCACATGCAAGTGTTTCCAAGCTGCATTGCTCTGCTCAAAAGCCTTTCTCCAAGATGAATAGCATTTGAACTTTGTCCAATTTTTCTTACGCGGTATGTGCCCTTTATTTACTCCGTCATGTATATCTCACTCCATTTAAAATATTCACAGTTTGTTTTCAGTGCTATCTGGCTGGCCTTCAGTCTGGGTTTAACAAATGTTAGACATTATATTCACTTGCATATTTCAGGTTTGTCATGAACCAGAAGGGGAAAAAAAAAGAATTAAAAAAAAAATTGCCAGCACCATGGTTTAAATAACATGTTCAGATCCTTTATTTTTTTGTTTTAAATGCCTTCATCTCTTGGCCTTATAAGGTTCAGACTGTCTCACACTGAACTCTAGCTGGGTGGCCTCAGTCAGCCAACAGCCCCGCAAGCTCATCCCATTAAAGTCATTATGTTTACTTCTTATTTCAACAAATCAACCTGGATTTTAAGGCAGGAAAAATTGAGGGAAGAAATCCTAGGTCCATTTCAGAGTTAAAGGGTGTGAAATTCAGTTGCCAAGAGGTTGCAAAATGGGAGCTTTCTGCATTTGCTGCTAAAAATGCCTTTTTTTTGCCACTGGTGAGGGCTGTTCCTTTCCTTATAAGATCTAATGAACCAATCAGTTCATTGGCAAGACATTAAAAAGAGGGATTGCCGACAACCAGAGCAATTTTGTATCTGAGCACCACCACTTAGAGCACCTCTTCGCCAGACCTGTGGTCCCACTCCAATCAGGGGAGTGTGTGCCTCCATGAATAACACTGATAACCTCCCTGAAATGTTCTCACTGGTTGGGGAAACAGAGGCACGGACCCTTACTTCAACAGAAAGTTCCTGGACAAGTCAGGAAGCAGACTCCTGTGAGGAACTCTGCGCTGGAGAAGGGCTCAAGGCCCATATCCACCAACAAGTAGCACGTCTCACGCTGCGAACACAACTTCACAACTTCACAATGCCACATCGCACAGGGGATGTCTCTGCTGCCATGTAGACGTAGTGAGACTGTGAATCTTCTCCCAGGAGTTTGTAGTCTACAGATCAGAAAGGACAAGAAACTGAAGACATCAGACCCTGACACTAAAGGTGCCCATGCAAAGGAAGATGAGTGATTGGCTGTGTAAAGGGGAATGAAGTCATGAAAACAAACATCGGTTCCTGGTAGAGTGCTCTGGTTACTGGGCTGGGCTCACCATCCTTCTTCTGTTACTGAGTGGCTATGCCATCCAGTCACTTCATTTCCCCATAACACTGCCTACGTGCTCTCCGGAGCAGGGACGGGTTCCCAAGGGAGTCAGCCAAGAAAGGAGCCCTCGCCAGAATGGTCCCCAGGATCTCCTGGCTTGTAAAGAAAAAAACATGAGTGAACACTTGTGATGTGCTGGGGTAATCCCTCCAGAGCTGGACACAGCCCCGGTTACCTGTGATTTCCCTGGGGTGGCTACCATATACCCAATTTCCCTCCCGTCCCCCCAGAAAAATAGGACAATAAAAGGAAGACTGAATGACAAGTTGACTTGATGAAGTGTCCAAGTACATTCCAGGGATACCGGGCACTACAAGGGCTTTTCAAATTCAGCCAGAGAGCAGCACAACAAGAACCAGTAAGAAGAAGCTTAGCCTGGAAGTTAAAGGCAGTCAAATTCACAGGGGAAATAAAGCATGTAAAAAAAACCCAATTAAAACAGCAAGGCTGATTAACCCTTAGCACAAACTATGGAGGGGAAGCAAGACATTTTCAAATCAATACTGAATGCCTTTCTGGAAGCCATGCTTTGATCTAAATAAAAATAAAAGTGATTTGGCTCAACAGAAGGAAACCAGGGTGAAATTCCACAGGGGGGTGATTTCCAGAAGACTTCCCCAGCTGAGCAAATGGCTTTTCTTGAGTTTAACAGTCTCTTGAGCTCTTTATTATGGAGTTTTATTTTTATAAGCTCAGTCCTATCAGTTGCATGGCAAGAAGTGTCAGCACTCGCCTGGCAGTTCACAGGAGGACTTCCATCCTTTTGTGTCTCACAAATGTCTCTGTGCACAGGGAGAAAGAAAAGGAGGGGAGGAGAGAGTGCTGGAGTGACTCACTCTGCAGAGCTGGAGAAAAGTCCCAGTAACCGTCTGGTGGAAGGCTGCACCCTGCCAATGCTCACAGCCACAAAGAATTGCTTAGCAAGCTCTTATGAGATGAAATAGCAAAGCAGCAAATGCAAACGGGTGAGCTGGATAAACAAAAACATCCCCCAAATAAAAATATGGGAAAATGGATTCAGGCTGCTCCATCCCAGGGCTGTTGACTGCATTCCTCCCCAGCAGCAGGATCTGGCCTTGCTGCTGGAGGGCCTGCGGCCGTGCGGGAAGCTCCAGCCTGTGTTTGAAGAGGCTTCGCAGCCACGCTGTAGCTGGGAGGAATGTGCTCATGTACCAGCTCAAAGACAGTACAAGTCCCAGCACTTCTGCAGCCTCGAGTGAATATTGATGTGCTGTTTGTAGCCATATTAAGAGCCACGACCTCATGCCTCTGCCCTGTGGAGGAGCTGCCCATCATTCACCCATTTGACACCTAAGTTAACAGATAGATGGTTTGCCTGAGGTCTTTGTGGGCAGAAGTAGGAGCTGAGCAAAGGTCTGACCCTCCATAGCCAGACTCATCCGCTTTGTCCCACAGCTTTCAGAAAGCATGGGCTGAATTTGCTGCCTCAGGAGCCCTGCGCTGGACTTTTCTTCTGGTTTTGGGCCATATTCACGCTGCATACAGACTGATGAATCTCTCTCTGAGATTGCTGCAGAAGAGCTAATTCTTCAGCTTGTGTTTGTAGATGAGGTGGTGCCTGTTTCCTCTGCGCAGAGGCACCAAGCACAGGCATCGCTCCAACTGTCTGCAGGTCGCACACTGATATAGGGAAACATATCCCGAATCACAGTGCTTGGTACCATATTGCATCCTGCAAGTAATCATGTAAGCATATATGCCTGCGTTATCCTGTGCTGGTGAGGACACTGGGGACAGGTGCTACCTGCACCATAACTCAAGGAACGGGTACTTACGGTGGAGGAAGTGGAAGGCTGCAGGTTTAAACCTAGTTACAGACTCATACAAGTGGTAAAAGGAAACAGATTTCAGAGATCTGGAAGTATTCGTTGTGGGTGTTTTATATACATCACAAAATCTCAGGTTTCCTGTGCAAGGATGCTGTGCTAGCCTTTGGTTTATCATTGCCACTTTAGTGTGAGCTCTTCCTTTAAGACCTGGGCTTGGGACTCAGCTGCTAGGTGGGTATAAGTGATGATTTAGTCTCAGTGTCTCTGGGTGCTCTGAAAGCACCAGAACTTGATTTCCTACAGTAACCTTCCAAACAGCAAGGCTCAGAGGCATATAACATTGATCCTGCTCCAGGAGCAGGATGGCTCTGAGGATGACACACTCCAGCCAAACCTTTCACTTGGGAGAACCAGTTTGAATCCGGACTGCTTTATTTGGGGTTGAATCCCATCTGCTGGGGCTTGGGGACCCTTTCCTTTGTAGGAAGGGGAGTTTGCTGCAGCCTCAGTCCTGCTGGGAACCCACTCCACATGCTGCTGTTTACATGGCAGCTTTAGGATTCAGACTTCACCCCTGCCTGAGGTGAATCCAGGTTGTGCATTCTTCATTGCAGTCATTGCATCCCAGGTTTGCAAGCCAGGCACATCATTGCATTACACCAGTACAGTGGTGTAAGCAAATGGGGAAGCTTCTGGGAATGCTCCCAGAACTTGCTGCTGTTAAGACACAGGGGTTTTTTAATATGCACAGACAGGTCTGTGTTTATACACTCCCTCCTGTAACAGAGGCACATGTATAAACCAGTGTCCTGCCTGTGCAACTAACTCCAGACCAGATTTTCCCCAGATCAGCTGAGCATTTTGGAGTACCACTAACATCCAAACCCCAATGGCCTAACCACTGAGCCAGGCCTTCAGGTCCAAGGGACTTGCTCAGAAGTTTTGACATCTCACTGTAAAAGTCATGCTTTTAAGATCTGAATCAGTCTGAGCCTCAGCCTCACACATACGAATATTTCTCTGTAATGTTAATGCCTAGAAGTTCCTTATTTTTTTTTTTAACTGAAAGCTGAATTTTCATACACATCTCTCTATTCTAGGTGGTGGACCTTTAGCAAAAACACAGAACATTGAGAGACCTGTAGTAAGACCATGACATTTTTGTCTGCACATATCTGGGTAAGCAGCTGACTAAACCAAAATCACTAGTCTCTATGAATTTTTTATGACTGTTTTCCTATGGGCAACTACACAAGAATTCACCTTTTAATGAAAACAAAAATACAAGTAGCTGTTGCAAAGAAGAGGATGAGAATATGAGCCATGATGCTTTAATCCTTAGAATTCAAAGTAGTAAAAGTCTGTTGCTAAATTCTCAAACATCTCATGATTTTTTAAGATGATCTCGGGATTTTGAAAAGCTTCATCTATGATTTTTCAACTATGGAGTAGGTAACTTGTGGACTCTGAAAATACCCAGGTTACAACAGCACCCAAATGAGCACATTAAACATGTTCTCTTGCTATTGCATTCAGTGGTTTCCTTTGCGTACACACATGTTTTTTTCAAAATCAGACCATTCAAGTCAAAGAGATTGGAGACAGAAAACAACTTTCAGCATGGGTGATGGAAAAATGACTACGCTAACACTGCCAGCATTTGCCACTTCTTTTTCCAAGTGACTGAGACTTTCCAGAGACAGACAGTACCCTTGCGCTGCAGAGAAACAGCTTCTTTATCCAGGCAGCTTATGTGGTAAATTGAAAAGAATAGTTATGTTGCCTAGAAGGTTGCAGACCAAGTGACACAAGCCTTGACGATGCAGCTCCTCTCCCATCTACCCTCGCATCAAGGACCTGAGATGATTTTTTTCCTCCTCATAAATGGTTTGCTATTTCACCGGTGCTCATGTGTGTACAACCGAACACAGGCAAGCTTGTAATCATCTAGTGTCGCATTTGGGAACTGTACTCCTCCATCAGCTTGGCTTTTAATTTAGAGGGCAGGCTGTTTTGTTTATGATTTATCCTAGGCAATTTCCAAACTCTTCAGTGTCCTGAACTCTTTCTAGGAGGCACTTTGCATGATATTTACTAAAGCAGATTGGCCAAAGTCAGGCAAACATTATTACTGTAGCTGCATATGCATATTTTTCATTAGAAAAGAAAAATATCTGCTTTCTTTTCCTATCATTAAATCTTGCATGATTACATGTTGGTAATCTATTGGCTGGAGGGGTGCTTGCCATTTGTCATTTCATGCTTGTCTTTAATAGTTTGGGCAATATGACACAGCGAACTTTTGTCTAATCCTCACTAGCAGAGTGGGGCAACGAAGGGTGAGGGGTTGGTTCAGCCTCCTTTGACTCCTCCAGAACATCTTGGCATTGAAAATGACAGAGGGCTTTTCAAAATTCAGGGCTGACTGTTGCAGTCCTGTGGAAGTGAAGCCATGTGGTTTCAGCAGGGCTTTCTTCTTTCCGATGTCTGTAGGTTGAGTTAAGGTTACACTCCAGAAACCAAGTTGTGCATAGAAGTGTAGAACAGTTTCGGCCATTGGGATGCCTTTAGTTTGGGCTCACACTGGGTATCACGCTTGGAAAAACTGGAATCTTTACAGCCAGGCTCAGCTTTCCAGCAGAAAATTGAATCAGATGGTACAAGTTTGGAGTAAATTGCAGTAGCAGCAAGGACCCCACAGCAAGAGCTTTGGTGACAGCATATGAACTCTCCTGGGACTGTGCTATTTACTCACAGTGCCATTGCTAAAGTCAGCGTCACCGTATTGTCAGTGCTGTTGTTAACAGCCTGCCTAGATTGAGCTATCATGACTGCAGTCACGCCTTTTTCTCAGTAGACAGTCCCAAATTCACTTCCTGTGGATAAGACAGAAAGAGTAGTTTATAAACACACAGGGATCAGTGCTCCACCTAAAAGAAGAAACATCCTTTTTCCTGAAAATAGTACAGCCTCATCGCTCACACAGATTTACAGTTATTATAGCATAATATGAATGAAGCATTATAAGAGTGCAAGAACATAAGAATTATTGTATAAAGACCCTGGTAGCCCACAATCCTGTTTCCGAGCCTTCGCCAGTACCAGATGACTAACAAAGAGCATAGGAAAAGGGTAAGCATACAACAGGATTCAACAATTTGTGCTTCAGAGACTTCCTCAGCCTGGTTGCATCTTTGCAAATATGTAACACTAGAATAGTCACAAATGGATGGTGGGATGGGGGAAACGGACTTCCAATTGCTAAAAAAGTCAAAAGTGATTTGACCCCGATGAGTCACGAGGTGAAGAATATAGGTACAAAGTCAAGGAAAACCAAGGTGGGTTGTGGGTGTAGCTGAGGATCTGCAACAGAGGCAGAACATTGCCATGCACTGCTGGGTAGGGGAGATAGCACCAAGGGAAGAGCAGCAGCCCAGCAGGACATCTCCTGCAGCCGCAGGAGACAGCTCTGTGAGGGAGTAAGGTCTAAGTGAACCAGTGGAAAAATTGTGTTGCATTTAATTTGAGTTTGACAGTCCTTCTCCTTTTCAAATCACTGCAGAGTACCATATGAGGAACTTCGACCATTTAGGCAAATGTAATTGAGTTGCTTCTTGGACTCGGTGATCTTCCGTGTTAAGATTGTCCGCTTTAAACTCAAGTATGTTGGCCCATTATTTAATTGCATCTGTTGGTCCAGGCCTCCAGTCCTTGTCTCTAAACAACATTACTAAGAGCTGGTGAAAAGCATTGATCCTCCCCGGTTGTCCGTAGCTCTAGCCATATACGATCAGATGAGCCAAAATAAACACAAACTGGGCAACTTTTCCAAGAATAAAAACACCTCATTTGTTGAACCTCCAGGTCTCAAAGACACTTTGTCCATTTTTACTTCAAACTTTCCAGAAAGAAAAGCTTGTTCTTCCAGAAGATCATGGATGTAAAATTCCAGATGGATTGTTGCAGACTTCAAAAATTAGGGAAAAAAATTGTCTGAGACTGGGAAAATACTGTAATGTGAATACTGTTTTGGACTACTGTCTCTCCTCAAAATACTCCCCAATATAGCAGTGGTGGGCAATATGATGTGTTTGGTGGTTTGAACAAACCTGCAAAGTGATGGTATTTTCAGGATTTAAATGATACAAATTGCATTTCAGTGTAATAGAAACACTGAATGCATTATGGCACATTTAAATAAAACATTTTACGGAGTATTAAATGAGGAAGCATTCAGCTGGTTTTGGCTGGAGATTGAGAGGCACGCATTTAGAAAACCTGAGCTTTTTCACACACTGTAATATTATTTATTTGGCAAGAGACTCTCTAAGCCCTCATTAGTAAGATTGCTGATTTGGCAGCAGTGAAATGCGTCTGTTTATGAGTAAATCCTCACATTATCTTCCTCTGCTCTTCTTTTTTGCCCTTTTCCATTAAGTATTTCTCTCTGGAGCCATCCCACTACTGCTTTCCTCTGATAACCCGTTGGCCCTTCTAAACGCAGGACTTCCTGCAGGTGACGAATGGCTCCTTCCAAAGGTCTCTAGCTACACAAAGCTTTGAAACCAGCCGTGCTAAGGTGCCCATCTCCTTTCCCTTTCTAGTGATTTAGAATTTCAGGCAACAGTCAAGCCAAGACTAGCATCTGACACTTGTGTGTGGGAGGTGGTTTTCCCCAGGGGTGATATATAAAATTTACTTGTTTTTTTTTTTTTTAGGTCTTTAACAGTCCGTGTTCCTCATTGTGATGAACGTTTCTGCCAAAGTTTGACATTTGAGTTCTGTGTTCAAGGGTATAAGATGAACTATTATTTGCTTTGCCCACCTATGAGAGTACTGCATCAGGAAACTCACCCACACGTGAAATCTGGATCTCTTTGATGGCAGCGTGCCGTGGGTTCAGTCTTTCCTTCACTTCCCTCCACTTTGGTCGCATAAGCAGAAAGCTGGTAGGGGTGAAATGTATCCGTCAAAAAGCTTTTGAGAGGGATATTCTTCCTCCTAGAGCAACACTGTAGGATTCAAACGTGTGCAGTTTAGGAGCACTGTTTACTCTTCCACTCTGTGTAAAACCTATAAGGCTGTAAGGATAATTGATCTAAAAACTAAGTCTAGTCCATGCCAGCTAATGTGAATTAGCAGTCACTAATGTATGAATGTGGGAGAGGGGGAAAGGAAAGGTCATTTTGACCCATTCTACACCAAAAGCTTGGAGTCTGTTCAGAAAAACTGCTGCCTACCAAGACCCACTAAAAACAGTGCTTTGATCTCTGTACAATGCACTCAATTAGAGGGAGGGAATTCTCAAACAAAAGCTTTTTTAAATTTCCTTTAGAATGAATAATTTTGAGGGTGGTGGAGGATGGCGGCAACAATTGAAGGAAATCATCGCTCACTATTTGCCCAGACGTTTTGCTAAAACATAAAAAGCCATGAGGAAGCACCTTTTGCAGGGTGGGTGCAGGTATGAAACTATTCAGCGCGTGCTGAGGTCTGTGTGTGATGTGGAAGATGACATATAGCCCTACATACATGGTTTTATACAGCCCTTGTCTCAAAGTGTTTCACCCCATGGACCTTGCTTTCTCCAGCAAAGTTAAGACATGCAAGAAGTGACCTCAGCTAGAAACCAGAGTGGTTCTTCCTCAAAATGCGTTCACCTACCATAAGTCTCACATTAGCTACAAAGAGAGGCAGAGCCAGAAATACAGATCGCATCCCTGCGCATGGCATCATTTCCATTGGGAGAGCAGAGCAGAGCTCAGCCTGCTCTGGTGCCCTGAGCCCCAGGTCTGGGCTCATCTGATGCTCTCCTAATGTTGTGAGTAGCCTTGCCTTGCAGCCTGGACCATGGGGGACACAGCAGACCGGGGTTATCCTCACAGCTCATCCTCGTTTTTCTTAATTCCTATTTATATGCTGCCTCACTCTGACTCTTTCTCATTTCAACTATGCCAGTGTGAATACCCAGTTGACCACAGCCCTGTGGAAGTAAGTTTTTCCTTTCTTTTCTTCCTGTCTTTTGACAGTATCCAGTAATTTTGACAGCCGTAGATTAAGTTAAACGTGATCCATGGGACTGTTGCCTGGCCAGTGTTGTCAGTCGCCGCAGGCAGCTGTCTCCCAGTTGCTGCAGGCAGGGTGACAGTGAAACACCACTGTCCTGATCTGGCAGCATGTCACAGTAGGATAAAGGCTGGAACAGCGCTGGCGATGGCAAAATCAGTCCATATGGGTTTAACAGCATTTTCCATACGGGAGATTAAAATCAGCATGCTGAAAGGGAGGGGGAATCTCTTCAGAATGAGTGCACGGCGTTCAGATTAAGGTTTTGGCTGAAGAGACTTGCATGCAAGTGAAATGATGGTTACTGGAAACAAGCTCGGGACAGGAGCAAGCCTGTGGAGATACATGGCATCCATGTCAAGTCTTTTCAGAGAGTGAGTTCCAGATAAGCCTGTGGAAAATGTTGTTTATGAGCAATGAAAATGCTTCCAGGGAAATGTAGGTCTTAGCAATCCACCTACAGCTCATGCAAGGCATTGGATTTCTGTGAGAAAGTCTGGGTGTGAGGAGCAGACTGGTGGTGGTGTTAACGGGGAACAGCGTGACAGCTCGCCTTCCACCCAGCAGCTCGGAAAGGGAAAGACGTGATCTGGCACTTGCTGTCTTTCGGGACACGAGAAGGTTGGGAACACAAAACTCAGCTGGTATTAGTTGCTGAGCTTTGTAGCATTTTAAAACCAAATCTGAATGCAATCTGTAACTGGTTTCCTGTATGTTTGTAAGTCCTGCCACCTTTTGAAACGTCCCTGCTCTCAGAGTGTGGTTAGATGTGGTGTTTCCAATAAGTCAAGACAAGGACCAGAAAATGACATGCAGATGGACTGCAGGTAGAGGTGGTTGTAAGCAAATTCATGAAGGACATGCCTTGATCCCTCCTGACTCAAGACATTTGGCACTGGGAACCTCAACTTTCCCTCCGGTCACAGAGAAAGCATGGCACTTCCAGGGTCATGACCATGACATCTCACTTGGCCTCTGAGGGTATCTCCTTAGGTCAGTTTGCTGAGGTGCTTGAAGTTGAGATGCATATGAGCCTTTGCTGCTGGGAGGAATGTTCCTAAGGGCAAAGCTCCCCAAGCTGGAGGGGCCCATGTAAGTGATCATTGTATCAAGTGAGAAAGGAGGTAAATACCAGAAAATGTGATACAAATAAATTGCTGGGAGACATCCTAAGGTGTTTCCCCAAACTCACAGCACAAAAGCACTGTGGCTTTCAGAGGAACTGGTGTAAATATAAAAGGAAACACTGTCCCCTGGTACCACACGAAGGCATGAGGCACTCACTGCTGCAGGGAGCTGCTTAGCCGTATTCAAAAAAGTATATTCCTAGCAACAAGGAGGATACCCATGAGTAAGTTACACATCATAACAGCACGTACATTTGAAGAGCTAGTACACCTTCTGGTTCAGAACTGAAGTAATTCCTTAACTATTTCAGTGCAGGTTGGGTATTCTGAGAGATAAGATTATTTCAAATTTGCTTGCAGTCATGATTTAATGCAGTTATCTCAAGTATTTGCCACTGGCTACTGTCAGAGTTAAGATACTGGATTAGATCAGCTTTGGGTCTTTTCTAAAATATCAGCTTCTGTATTCTGAGGATGGGGGAAGACAATCTGTAGATCTGTAAATGAGATATGCAGAAGATAAATACAATTTTCATGTCTTTCCCTTATGCCTCACTGACTTCTCTAATGTGGCATGAAGAACAAAGGGTATCCAAACCTATTCAGTGTTTCAAAGGCCAGCTGCCTCTGCTGTCTGAGAGGGGCTAAAGAAAGTTGTAACCAGTATTTGGATCTCATGCTTCTGTTGAGAGGTGATTTTACCAAACGACGCATTTCAAAGCCAGACACCATCTTGCTTCAAGTGGAATTTCATCCATCCCACAAAGGTGTGCTCTGACCTCCCCAGGTCCTCCTGTCACCTGTATCACACCTGTATCACCTCTATTACCTGGGCAAGTGGGATTCTGATACCTTCTACAAAGCTGTAATAGAGACACATTTTCCCTAAGGACTTTAGTCCCTTAAGGTCTGTCCATCCATGAAAGGCCCCCAAATCACTAACTTTTATTTATATCCTTGAGCAGCTACCCACCACTCCAAGACAAACAAAGGGTTCTAGCTCCACAAAGCTTACAGTCCCTGTTTTAATGATTTTCTTAGGCTTTGGATGAGGGGCAACAATCAGCATCAAAATAAGAAGTTAAAGAAACAAATGCTAACAGGTTAAAACAACAACAACCCACAAGAACATAAACAGAACCTGACTCTGTTTTTTTTTTTTTTGAAGTGCAAGAGACTCAAATAATTTATAATGGATGGAGTTCTTTTGATCTCTGCACTATCCACTTAAACTTTTCCATACAGTTGCTCAACTATGCAGGGCATAAGGTTAAAGAAGAAAGATTTCCATGGTCAGATGGAGCAAGAAGTTTTTTGTCTTTGAGCGTTAATTCTTTTTACACAAATGTGATGACAGCAAGTATACAAAAATGCACCAGCGCATGAGTTTCCCTCTCCAATCTTTGATAGATGACATGTGTGCATATATCCCCAGCTGTTACGTAAATAAAGCTGCATGTATACAATATGTCAGAGACAGCACAGGCCAAACTATGAGGCAACTACTTGAGATGCATAGGCTAAAATCCATATTTTGTCTCCAAAAGTCCTAAAACAAATGAAAGTGACCCAACACCAAACACACAGCAACCTCCTTCCAAACCATAGAAGATCAAGGTTCAAACTGACACTTTTGTTTTTCATGGGGCATCTGTTTCCCCCAGTCCAGTCCCAGTACTTTCTAACCAGCACCCTAACTGGGAAGTGGGCTTTAGGACTCTCTTTTTATCCCCAGGGGAAATCTAACCTGTGCAGTAATTCTGTTTGTTGCTTACATATGCTGCTTTGGGACCTGTCCTTATGATGGGACAAAGCAGAGTTGTGAATGTAGAATCGCTTGTAACCCAGACAGGTTAGGGCATGCCAAAGTTGCTGTTGAAGAGTGAGATAGGGAGCAGACACAAAGTTTACACCACTTACAGCGGCTGGGTTAGCAGCCAGCCGGGGGAGCTTTACGGCTGCGTGTGTTATCTCTCTGTTCTGCCTGATTAGAGATGGGACTATTCATCATTTCTTACCAGGAGAGAACGAGTAAGCCAACAGTCTACCACAGAGCTCACGTACCTAACAAGACAGAGCCATCTAAAATTGCAAGTTGATTTCTTTGTGGCTAAAACACATGGCTGAGACCTGGGTTCTTAGATGTCCCACTGCTGCCTTGTACGATCTTAGACAAGTCACTGTGTTTCCTGCCCTCATTTCCATCGACTCCAAACTCCTCCCTCCACTTTAAAAGGGTAAAATGCTACTCTGTCCTGCTATTTAGCACATAAGGCTTTCAGGGCACTGTCTCTTTCTTTTACATACCAGGCCCCTGTGTTTACCCAGGCCTCTGGTGACCATCATTGTGGTATCTACATTAAATCAAGATGCCCTCTGTTCACAGATACCAGCAGCTCCACTTCATTAATCAATTAACCTGGGAGACCCAGGAAAGCGGCAGCAAAGACAGCATGAAGATCCCAGCCTTTTACAGATGAAAGAGTTAATGAAGAACAACATTTTTGAACATACCAAGCCATGATAAATGGATTGTAGGCAAACACAGGTCTTGACACTCTCTGTCAGCACACAAAAAAAGGCCTCGCAGTAGTTCTGATTCACAGACCTGGCTAATCTGTGACCTCCAAGCTGACTTCGAGTACATGAAAATCCCACTCACCCATCTGCTGTGAGAACATGTGTGTTGAGGGTTAGACAGGTGAAACATCTCGTATCTGTCAGCAATGCCTGCAAACTGAGAGGGGAGGACTTTGTGAGTGATTTGCACAGTTTCTGGCTCAAATAATGCTAAGCTTCAAACGTCTGCAAGCAAGTCTTTACTGCTGAAAAAAAAGACCAACAGCAGGTAAGGAGAGAGAGGTGGGAACTGCACGTGGAACAGATCTTGAGCTGTGTCATGTCAAAACAAGAGCTGACATAATCCAGCAATAGCACTGTCAACCTGGTAATGAGTCACCTGCAAGCAGAGCATCTCCGCTTCGCATTGCGCAGCCTTCTGCAAAATGGGACTGCCCCGATGCTGGGCATAGATGAACAAAAAACACAGGAGAGTCCTTTGCCAGTGATTTCAAACGCAGCCCAATCAAACCCTCTCAGGGAGGAGTTTTGCACATTCATCATCTGGCTTATCAACGCTGTCCTGAGCAAAACCTAGATGTGGGCTTTGTGAATGCCAGAGCACATGAACAATGGTTGAAGCTGGGAGGGGCGATGATAAGAAGAGAGTGCAAAGCACATGCTTCAAGTTCTACCTTTTTAAGCAAGTGTTGGGGCCGGGGAAGCTGGCTCGGGCTGAGTGCCAGCATTCCCTGCAATTTAATCCTAGGCCTCGGAGGAACAAGCTGTTATCCTCGCTCCATGCCAGTGTCTCCCCCTTATCTCACATTCGAAATTCTTTAACCACTTCAAAACAAAATATCTCCAAGGAACACTTCAGAAAATGTGTTTTCTTTTGTCTGCTGAAAACACTGATGAGAAGAAAAGCTCTTTTGTGTTTTGTGTAAGGAGCCTTCAACGTCTGGCTCTAAGTGCTCTCTTCTGTTCATTCACTTTCCCCCAAGTCTCACTCAGTGTAAGACGAATAGTCCTTTCCACATGGAAGGCTGAAAACCTGAGAGTCCTGCACTGAAGAAGAGGAAGCTTAGGCAAATGGGCAGAGCATCAGGCATACAAAAAAACATTAAAGCAACACCAAGGGGCTAAGGAAGGCCCGCAAATGTGCTGAAGCGGAGCCGAGACACACCTCGACACCCCTTCTTTAAGACTTGCAACCAGCAGCCTGGGTGCTGAGACGCTGCTTGCTTTGCAGGGCGATGTTGTGTCCTTTCCAGCTGTGATGCTGGCGTTTGTCTCGTCTGGCTCACGGTGCAAAGGGATACTGCTGAGCTAAACCACCGGGGAGTGATCAAGGAGGTTTGTGTGCAGGAGCACTCAGAAAACCTGAAGGAGAATAGAGTGATGAGGGACTTGGAGAGCTGCAAAGGCTCAGGCAGTTAAGGGTGGGCTACAAAAGTGGGATTTGGCTTGAAGAGGGTTTCGAGGAGAGGGACTGAAGCCAGTTCCAGGAGGGGCTCAGGTCTGACTCCTTGTTGTTTTTATAAGCTTCTTGCAAAACCAGTGCGGGATTCAGCCCCACAGCAATCAGTGGGAGCCTTTCCTTGGCCTTCAGGGTGCGGAGGTATCAAAATATCCAAACAATTCTGTACTCAGCCTACTGCAAGCACAGTCCTTCAAAGGATAATATAGGCAAAAAGAGAGAGGGTTAACCCACTACTGCAAACTTGTCACATGCCAGACCGATGATGTAAGGCACGAAACTGATAAAGGAAATATTACCAGTGATAGCAGCTAGCCTTAACACAACCTGACCAACCCTCTTTGGACAAGGAACTGTCTGCTGCAAGAAGACTTTGCTTTGGCTGCCTGTGCTCTAAGACAGCCATACCCAAACTGCCAGGTCTTTGCTCCAACCCAGGCTGTTGGCACAGAAGTGCATGGGTCCGTCTCCCTCCACAGAGGCTTGGGGCTCTGTGGTTTGGCTGCCTTCAGTAGTCTCATGAGTGTTCTCACCATGTCCACTTGTGTGCTTGTTCTCTTGGTGTCCTACCTCTCTATGGGCCAACAAGGAAGACCAACAGTGGAATTCTTATCTGTGCAATTTCTCAGCAAAATCTTTTCTTAACCATGCCTCATTTTTAAGATGTTGAAAATAACAACTTGCCTGAACACTGTTCCTTTGCAACCTTACGTTCCCCTGTGACTTCAGTCAACATCTGTGCACTACCTAGCTTCCTGATT